>NC_041391.1:703617989-703619415 GCF_002162155.2 Triticum dicoccoides | reverse complement strand
AAACACTGAAGCGAGCCAAAGGTATGCCGCCATCATTGCCCCTCCCTTATCGGAGCCGGGGAAACATTGTTGTAGTAGACAGTTGAAAAGTCGTCGTGCTAAATACCCCATAGGACCAACGCACCAAAACAACAACCGCTGCCGATGAAGAGAAGCGTAGATCGAAAGGATCCAACTTGCAGACACATGCATAAACAAACGAAGACCGGACTCAAGCGGATCCCACGAGATCCAATGGAGACACAACTCCACATGCCTTCCAATGACGCTAGAAGCATCATCGGGACAGGAGCTACGTGAGGAGAATCTTATTCCATCTCCAAGAAGCTGTCGCCGCCTCGTCTTTTTGAACATGGCCAAACCCTCAGAAAACTCAAAAACACTTAAAACGGAGCTCTCCCACTGGCAAGAGCTAGGATCCACCACGCCTCCATGGTCCAATGCGACAACGCCGGCAAGAGGCAGGAAAACCCTAGTGGAGCGCCCTGGTCGGAGGAGGCAGGAATTCAATTTCCCTTGTTGCCATTTCGCGCTGACAACGGCAGTAGTTGAATCGTCGGTCAGGGAAAAGACTTGCTCAAAAAATAACATAGAATAAAGAGCATTGTGTACATATGCTTAATCACTTGTTGTATAGTAGTAGTAAGGGCACATGAAGAGGATTTGGACCATTTGGGTGCTCCACCCCCGATATGAGTATTAACTTCAAAATAGAAACCAGAAAAAAATAAAAAATAAACTACAATTTGGGGATGTCAAATCCGGGTGCCCAATCTACTCCCGTGCGATGTTTCACGAAAAAAATATCAGGAAATGTATTCACTGTTGGAATCAACCACGTAGTAGAAGTCCTGTCCGGTATGGACTAGGAGCAGTCACCAACTCGGTTTGGGTTAGCTAGCTTTGTACTAGTATAAATATAGCTGTACCCTGCGTTGTAATATCAGATCAATAAAAGCAATAAAAGTACAAAGGCTCGACACGAGCATGTTGCTATAACTCGGCGTGTTGTCTCGTGAGCTACGGGGTTAATCAATCGGCCGGCTGCGTAGAGCTAGCTAGTGCAAGCTAGCTTCTTCTGGTAGTGTGAAGCTAATCGATCCACCAGGGTGCTTGCCTGCTTATTGTTGCACGTACGTCCGTTGGCCAAAGTATCGGCCAACCGGGACTCGACGGAAAGTACTCGTCGGTGTTCGTACGTTTGGGACCGAAGCCAACAATTGGTATCTAGAGCAAGGTTGATCTTCTAGTAACGGAAGGTCATGACGGGCAAGGAGATCGTGGAATCGTCCGGAGCGGCTAAAGTACTTGCCGTACCCGGTACGTCATACCCACGGTTTGATCGCGAGAACTTCGGGGTCTGGAAGGCCCTCATGGAGTGTGGTCTCCGCGCCAACGAGCTATGGGACGTGGTCGATCCAGGAGG
>NC_041391.1:703617267-703617813 GCF_002162155.2 Triticum dicoccoides | reverse complement strand
CGCAGCCCCTCCCCGGTACCTGCAAATTGTCACGGCGATCGAGCAGTGCGTCGATCTCGGGACTCTCTACATCGACGATCTTGTCGGACGCTACAAGGCTCACGACGAGCGTATGCGGTACAGTCTCGGGGATGGGAGGAACGATGAGAATGTCATGCTCACACGGGCTCAGTGGCTGGCGCTGGACTCAAGGAGAGGAGGCGAGGGATCTAGCAGCAACACTCGCCAAGATCGTGCGCCAAAAGAACAAAGTAAGAAGAACGCCGGGGACGGCGCTCCGAAGAAGAAGAAGTTCGACAAGCGCAAGATCAAGTGTCACAACTGTGGCATCATGGGGCACTTCAAGTCGGAGTGCAAGAAACCACCGAAGGAGAAAGCTCTCATGGCCAAAGGAGGCGATGATGGAGACATGATGCTCATGGTCGAAGTATGCGAGCTAATGGATGAGGATAGTCCAGCTCCAAATGTGCCGGCTACAGAGGTTGTCACGCTCTTAGAGGAGGCAGTTTATCTTCACGATAAGAAGAGGATGAACACATCGAGGCA
>NC_041391.1:703615828-703617257 GCF_002162155.2 Triticum dicoccoides | reverse complement strand
GTGTGGTACCTCGACACGGGCGCTAGCAACCACATGACCGGCGACAAGGACCAGTTTTCTGAGCTCAGTGTTTCGGTGGGAGGCACGGTTCGATTCGGCGACGGACGGACCGTTGACATCGCAGGGCGAGGTACTGTCCTGTTTGAGTTGAAGAATGGCGGTCACAAGGTACTCACAGATGTGTACTATATTCCCAAGCTAAAGAGTAGCATCATAAGTCTTGGCCAGCTCGAGGAGCGTGGTTGCAAGATTGTGCTCGAAGATGGCTTTCTATGGGGGTATGATCGTCAGAGGATGTTGATTATGAAGGTGCAGAGGTCACCGAACAGGCTCTACGTCCTCAACTTGGATCGTGTGGATCCGGTATGTCTCCTGTCGAGCATGGACGACTCGGCATGGAAGTGGCACGCGCGCTACGGTCATCTAAATTTCCAGGCTCTTCGGCAACTTGGACAAAAGGAGATGGTACGTGGTCTACCGTGCATCAATCATGTCGACCAAGTGTGCGACGGTTGTCTCATTGGGAAACAAAGGCGAGCCCCGTTCCCAAAAGAGGGAAACTTTAGAGCGAGTAAAGCTCTTGAGTTGGTCCACGGAGACTTGTGCGGACCGATTACACCGGCCACCCCTGCCGGAAACAGATACTTCTTGCTCGTCGACGACGACTGCAGCAGATTCATGTGGATTGTGTTGTTGAAGACGAAGGATCAAGCTTTGCAAGCTTTTAGGATAATAAAAATGGCGGATGAAGTAGAATCTGAAGCCAAGCTGAAGGCCCTCCGTACCGATCGGGGGGGTGAGTTCAAGTCCCGTGCATTCACGGACTTTTGCGAAGCTCAAGGCATCAAGAGGTATCTTACGGCGCCATATTCACCGCAGCAAAACGGTGTTGTGGAACTGAGGAATCAAACCGTGGTGGCGATGGCATGAAGCATGTTGAAAAGTAAAGGCATGCCGGGCAAGTTTTGGGGTGAGGCGGTCAATACGGCTGTTTACTTGCTGAACCGGGCTCCAACCAAGAGTGTGGTTGGGATGACGCCGTACGAAGCATGGTACGGACACAAGCCCACGGTTGATCATCTTCGCACTTTCGGGTGCGTAGCGCATGTGAAGACAGTGACCGGGCATACTAGCAAATTGACGGATCGGAGTACTCCAATGGTGTTGGTTGGCTATGAAAAAGGCACGAAGGCATACCGTGCGTGAAACCCCTCAACCAATAAGGTGGTTGTGACGCGCGACGTGGTCTTTGAAGAAGCAAGGTCATGGAATTGGAACTCCACCGAGCCGGTATACCCGTCTTCCGATGATATTTTCAACGTTGTTTACGATGATTATGAGCATGCATACTTTGAAATAACTCTTTTCAAAGTACTCGTTCCATCACAGATTTGCATGTAGAGCATGTCTCATCATCACGGTCTATCCC
>NC_041391.1:703114444-703168124 GCF_002162155.2 Triticum dicoccoides | reverse complement strand
CGTGGTCGGGCTTTGAGTCTAACTCAAATTTACACCTTGTAATACAGACAAGAACTCCTTCTTTGACTGATCCATTTTGAACTCTTTCAAAAACTTGTCAAGGTATTTACTCATTGAAAAATCTTATCAAGCGTCTTGATCTATATCTATAGATCTTGATGCCCTATATGTAAGCAGCTTCACCGAGGTCTTTCATTGAAAAACTCTTATTCAAGTATCCCTTTATGCTATCCAGAAATTCTATATCATTTCCAATCAACAATATGTCAGCCACATATAATATTAGAAATGCTACAGAGCTCCCACTCACTTTCTTATAAATACAGACTTCTCCAAAAGTCTGTATAAAACCATATGCTTTGATAAACTCATCAAAGCGTATATTCCAACTCCGAGATGCTTGCACCAGTCCATAGATGGATCGCTGGAGCTTGCACACCTTGTTAGTACCTTTAGGATCGACAAAACCTTCTGGTTGCATCATATACAACTCTTCCTTAAGAAATATCCATTTAAGGAATGCAGTTTTGACATCCATTTGCCAGATTTCATAGCAACTGCTAACATGATTCGAATGGATTTAAGCATCACTACAGTCGAGAAAGTCTCATTGTAGTCAACACCTTAAACTTGTTGAAAACCTTTTTGCGTCAAGTCGAGCTTTGTAGATAGTAACACTACTATCAGTGTCCATCTTCCTCCTAAAGATCCATTTATTTAATATGGCTTGCCGATCATCGGGCAAGTCCACACTTTGTTCTCATACATGGATCCCATCTCAGATTTCATGGCCTCAAGACATTTCACGGAATCTGGGCTCATCATTGCTTCCTCATAGTTTGTAGGTTCATCATGGTCTAGTAACATGACTTTTAGAATAGGATTACCATACCACTCTGGTGCGGACCGTACTCTGGAAGACGTACGAGGTTTTGTAGTAACTTGATCTGAAGTCTCATGATCATCATCATCAGCTTCCTCACTAATTGGTGTAGGAATCACTAGAACTGATTTGTGTGATGAACTACTTTCCAATTTGAGAGAAGGTACAATTACCTCATCAAGCTCTACTTTCCTCCCACTCACTTCTTTCGAGAGAAACTCCTTCTCTAGAAAGGATCCATTCTTAGCAACGAATATCTTGCCTTCGGATCTGTGGTAGAAGGTGTACCCAACAGTTTCCTTTGGGTATCCTATGAAGACACACTTCTCCGATTTGGGTTCAAGCTTATCAGGTTGAAGCTTTTTCACATAAGCATCACAACCCCAAACTTTAAGAAACAACAGCTTAGGTTTCTTGTCAAACCATAGTTCATACGGTGTCGTCTCAACGGATTTTGACAGTGCCCTGTTTAAAGCGAATGCAGCTGTCTCTAATGCATAACCCCAAAACGATAGTGGTAAACCGATAAGAGACATCATAGATCGCACCATATCCAATAAAGTGCGGTTGCGATGTTCGGACACACCATTACGTTATGGTGTTCCAGGTAGCGTGAGCTGTGAAACTAATTCACATTGTTTTAAATGAAGGCCAAACTCGTAACTCAAATATTCTCCTCCACGATCAGATCATAGAAACTTTTATTTTCTTGTTACGATGATTCTCCACTTCACTCTGAAAATCTTTGAACTTTTCAAATGTTTCAGACTTGTGTTTCATTAAGTAGATATACCCATATCCGCTCAAATCATCTGTGAAGGTCAGAAAATAAGGATACTGTATTATTTCCAATAAGTCACTATCTTGTTCCATTGTTCCGAAGAACGGAGTTTTAGTCATCTTGCCTATAAGGCACGGTTTGCAAGTATCAAATGATTCATAATCAAGTGATTCCAAAAGTCCATCTTTATGAAGTTTCTTCATGCGCTTTACACCGATATGACCCAAACGGCAGTGCCACAAATAGGTTGCACTATCATTATCAACTTTGCATCTTTTGGCATGAATATTATGAATATGTGTATTACCACGATCAAGATTTAATAAACCATCAACATTGGGTGTATGACCATAGAAGGTTTTATTCATGTAAACGGAATAACAATTTATTCATGTAAACGGTCGATTTCTGCCGGGCAGCTGCGCCACCGCACTCGAGTTTTTGTGGTGGCGCAAGACCCCAGCGAGGTAGGCAACCTCGTCTTCAAAATCAATCTGAAGCATCTCTTCTCCTGTTCCCCCTCCCAGCCGGAGCCGCCGGAGGAAGAGGAACCGCATGCCCAGCCCGAGGCTGATTTTCTGGGCAGCGGCCGGCGGCTGCTCTTCGGCATCCGTTCTATGAGGGATCACCAATTCTGCGCCGTCGACATGGACGCCAGGCCGCCGACGGTCCTCAGGTCCTGGCCTGAGGCATTGCCCACCATCGGGTGGGCCGCCGGATATAAAAGGTGCTCCTTCCTCCCCCAGGTGACCTACTTTGGGGGCGGCAGGTTTTGCGTTTCGGTGACGAATCAGACCAACGAGGAGAATCCACGCAGCGTCGCCTCCTTCAAGGCCGTCGAGCTCACCGCCGACCTGCAGCTGATCGAACGCCGGTCCAGCTACTACTTGATGCCACAAAGCTCACGCGGGTCGCCGGTTACAGTAATTTAGTTTGCCAGTAAATCATACTCCCTCCGTAAACTAATATAAGAGCGTTTATATCACTAAAAATAGTGATCTAAACGCTATTATATTAGTTTACGGAGGGAGTATATTGTAAAAATCCATATTTGTATCGATCAGTCTAATTTCTCTGTCAAACGAACTGACTGCTTTACTTTCCTCGAACAATGTATATATCCGTGCTCCATATTTATGAATGTCACGTATCATTCATCAGGATGAGTCTCACCTGCTAATCCGTGAGACCTGGTCTCATAGAATTTTTTCCCTTCCCTTCTGTCAGCAAATGGACCTCGGTTGCTACTCTTCGGTCCATCTTTGGCTTCTTTTGGCGTTGCTACCAATAAATTGCCTGAAAAATCACCTACTGTGCAAATTACAGATAGAATTTGCTGTTTTTTTTACAGCAAGTTGACCACAGTTTACAACTTTATAATTGATTACAGCCTTTTTCTTTTTGAACGAGACAAAGGCGTACGAGGCGCCTAACATTCATTCATTTATCTGCAGTTTACATGGGTAATGACGTATCCCTGATGAGTAATGTCTGCAATGATCTGAATCAGGGGACAGCGCCATTTTTTATGCTGAACATTATAGCAGCTAATCCTAGAACGTTGTTGGGGAAATAAATCCTGAGACTCTGCTAACTTGGCTGCTACGTGAGCATCACAATTATCAGCGAATCCGGATCCGAATATGGAACACCTGAACCTGTCTTTGATGCAGTGGTATTACAGAAGTTCGTCGGAATGCTTCTTACTGTATTTGCCAATGTCCCGCTAGATTGATTCCATGTGCCTCTGCCAATAGTCGCTGAGATTGTAATTTCCATTTTTTGATCTCTCTGATGCACCTGCAAAAAATATAACCAAATCCTCTTCTTACACTTTCCATAGTGTCAGAGTTTCTTAGTTCATGCCAGCCACGTATGTGTAAATTTGGACTGAAGTTGGGAGCACGGTGCTATCAATTGTGGTTCTCTATCTGAATTTTTCTTTTTCCTGAGGGCTCATCATGTGATTTTCAGTGGTTGACCTTCCCTGTTCAGTTGCGCCTACTTCCAAAGATAAAGCTATTTGTGATAGCATGTGCCGCAAAAAAAAATGGAAAGAAGACACATCTTTTCTCTGGAAGAGCTTATTATTCCTGGCTTTCCACAAGCACCACACGAATGTAAAAATATTAGGTCTGTCTAGGACACATCTAGATGTGACATAGTTATGTCACATCTAACCTGATGTCCTCTATGTTTGTGGTCTACTTTTTTTTGTTCCAGCTTTTTTTTGTTCCTTGTTGTTGTGTATTTGTGAGAGGTTAGATGTGACATTCTTAAAAAACATCTAGATGTGAATTAGGCAAACTGAAAAATATTGCTCTACCAGGACACCATATAGTTAGGGAGTGAAAAGCATGTAGTAAAATATGATGATCTAATGCTCATAAGCACACTCACAATCATTTCCCCCTCAAGGATCTCAAACACTTTATTTCAATCATTGATTGCTGAAACTTTGACTATCACGTGAAGGGATTATGCCAACTAAATGATCATGCAATGTGGCTTAATGTTTGGGAACTATGGACCTTTGAAATATGTCTCTTTCGAGCTCTTTTGGTCAGTCCCCTTTATTTACCACATACACACCATTTCAAGAGAAAGCAGAATAATATGCGTTTGTACTATTGCCACTACATACGATAACAAACCCATAGCCAAAATCTGAGTTAGCGCTCTTGGTGGATCGTTCATTGGCCAGCGGAGTCCTCAGCATAATATCAAGAAAGGTGATGAAGCCACATTTACACACGTACACGTGCATATAGTAGCAAGGCCATAACACCAGCAAAGAGTTGAAACACCATGTAAGAGATACAACACAGATTTTTTCCATAATCTCGTTCACCCTTCAACAAAGTCCCTCTAGACAATTAATTCCACAAGTGCTATTAAGTTTGTTAACATTAATAACATGGGGTTGAGCAATTCAAACATCACTTCTACTACAATTTTCTCAACTCTCAAGTCTTGAAAGACTTTCTCTTGTGCATAGTTATTCTTGGTTAGTATCATTTCATTTAAAAAACAGTCCCATGACAAGTCTTGGTTGTCTAAACTAAACAGAACAAAGACTACAAAATTATTTCAGATACTAGAACAAAACCTTTGTCTTAATTATCAAGACTTACTCCCATTTGCACACATATCACACATACTACTACTACATCTACTCTAAGTATTTCTACTGCAAAAGATGGGGGTCGTAGGACATACCTTCACGGTTGCGAATTTACACGCTTCTCGTCCCTACTCTTGCATTCCTCGTTGTCCAGCGTTGATCAAGTCCTCTGAAAACAAAATGCAAACAAACTCCGAAGGGCTAGATAAATAGCAAGAGCAGAGCAACGCTCATTCTATTTTTTGGGTTTCTGAAAACTAACTTGCAACTGAAAAGTCGCAAAGGCAAAAGAAAAAAAGCAAAAGCAAATAAAAGTAAAACTGTAACTAGCACAAATGATAGAGGTGACAAGGGGCCACCCTGTATAACTCCACGTTTACACATGAAGTGGCTACCTGGGACACCATTTAAAAGCATCAATGAAGAATCAGAGGAGAGCAGTCTCTGAACCCAACCAATCAATCTCGCATCAGAACCCTTGTGCTTAAGAATTTGTAGTATGGCAACATGCTCAATTGTAACAAAGGCCTTTGTGAAGTCCAGCTTTAAAAGAATGATAGGTCTTTTAGAGGCCTGGCAGTGATAAATGTATTCAAAACACCACCCAATGCAATACTAGATTGTTTTTTTTCTTCTCAAAAAACCATACTGGTGTTGATGGATACATGTTAGGATGACCTTCTGCAAGCGGTTGACCAAGAGTTTTGTCAGAAACGTCAGACAAGTGCTTGTGAAAGATATTGGCCTGTAGTCGTTTAGCATTTCAGGGCTCAGCTTCTTTGGAATTAGAGTGATCAGAGAAGTGTTTAGACACTCAATATTCAGGTCACCATTGTAAAAATCCTTGACTAAATTCATAGTCATCTTTGATTTACAACCCAACACCTCTTAAAAATCAGCCCATTAAAGCCATCTGGCCCATGGCCCTGTCAGATGGCATTTGTTTAATAACCAGATTAATCTCTTCATCTAAGAATGGCCTAGACAATTCCTCCAGCCAATCAACGCGTTTGATTAAAGTGTCCAGGTTAAAGCCCATGCAGATGCCATCTGTGCAGCCCATCCTATATTTGAAATCTTGCAAGAACATTCCTACCATTGCTGAATGATTAGTGACCATCTGACCATGTGCACATAAAACACTTGATATAGTATTATTCTGAATCTTTCAGTTGCCATTGTTAGAATACATACGTGTAGTTAGAGATAAGAAAAGATAAAGATAGAATTAGTTTAAACATATTGTGTTTAGTCTTGTACTCCAAGTCTCTTCCCTCATGATGTACTCTATGTATACCCCTATGAGGGTCAGATCAATACAACACACAATATTGTCATCCTACAATTTTCCACATGGCATTAGAGCGGTTAGTCTTATGACGTCGATCCTAGGACTTCTCACCACTTTCGCAGCGCGCCGCCCCCGAGGAGATTAATCTCTTCTCCTCGGGGGCGCGGCATCCGATCAATCAAAAAGATTGATTTACTAGTTTAGATTAGATCAATTTCGAAATTTTCTCTAGTAGATTTTTTTAGCCACCAAATAATCCTTTTGATCCTCAAACATCCGGCGCAATCGCAGCAGCGCTGGCATCGCAGAAGCGCGATCCGATAGAGTCGTCCTCCAGCCCAACACCGTCTTCAAGCTTCAGTAGATCCGGCACCGGAAGGTGTGCAAGGGTGAGCGACTGACGCGCCACGTACCACGGGCGGCCGGCAACTCTAGGGCGATCCAGAGGAGCAGCGCACGAAGGTCGAAGGGCCCAGGCGTCCCGGTGGAGCTGCGCCACGACATCGACTCCTACGCGAGATCGCGGGTGATCTACCCGATACAGGCAGGTCTCCTCCCGGTGCACACCAACATCAGCAGGCCAAGAGCATCCCACGTCCATGTGTTAATCCATGCACATGATGGATGTGGCCTGATGGATTTTAGCCAGGTTCACGCACACGATCGGCTCCAAAAGAGCACGAGCAGATGCGTTCACGAAGCACCAGATGCCGGCAACTCTACGACGCGGCAGATCAATCTACTTCGACTCAAGCAACTCCATGCATGACGCTATGCCGATACGGCCGGGAAGACGACGCAAACGCGCGGGCTCTGCATCGACCATCCGCCCGCCGGACCAGCAATTCCAAGCGGGACGCTACGTTCACGTTCAGACTCCCTGCCTCGACAACCCTCCATCACCACGTCCGCTCTACATCAACATGCGGGCATCATGCGAGGAGCAGCTCAGGCCGGCCGAACAAGCCCAAATAGGAGACCGGCGCACAATCTACGCGTCCTGCACGGACGCCGGACGGGAGCAACGCAGGTCAGCCATCTGCATCATCAGTCTTCATCGAGCGAACCAGCCATGTATCGATCACGGGAGGGTAAACGCCCGCACGCATCTACATGCGTGTTTACATCAACACTTCTGCATCACCGGGCTATGGATCTACATCTGCATCAACCAGACCAACGACATGCATCTACATAACCGATCTTCATCTGCATTGACCCCGAGCCGAACGACATCAACCTGTACGACTACGCCGGGCTATGAGCGAACATACCATGGCGCGACATCGACACCCTGTCGCCACGAGGGAGGCCTTCAAGCAACGCATCATCGTCGACACGCTGCTGCAACGCCATCCCGACACTTCATCGCCAAGGTCTTCATCAACGTGGTCTTCACCAACATCTTCGTCAACACACCGCCGCTGCCTTGTCCACAAGATGGACACCTAGCGTCCTCTGACAGACTTTTCTGCAAGACGCGACATCGACGACGGCAATGACCGCGTCACGACGACGGAATCGACCGCGTCATCCACGACGGCACGACTGCATCGACATGGTATCACTACAGTGACGACCCCACACGGCCACACGGTTCTGGCAAAACCGATGTGTGCTCGATGGGCTTCCTCCGGTCTTGGCAAAACCGGTGGACTCATCGCCGACGGCATCCTCTGACATCCACAAGGTGCACCGTCCACGTCTGCAGCTCCGTCATAGCGCATTCTTTTGCGCCTCCGGCTTTGTGCGGCTTCATCATCCACGACGACTCCTACATCGACCATGACTACTTCGACCACGGCTACATCACGATCGGTGACCTCGACATCGACCACACGACTAGTCTACAGCAACACATCGGTAACAACTCCAGTCAATAGCGTCCGCGTCGTCACCAGCGTCCGCGCCACTCCCGCTATGACTGCGGGAGGGAATAGAGGAGAAGGAAGGAAGGCACCAAAAGGGGAGGCAGTCACCGCCCTAGGTGTCGGCCCATCAGAGACGCAGTTGATGATGGCGCAGTGGAGAAGACGACGAAAGCGCAAGACTACAAATTCAGTCGCAATCGTCCGCTTCACTCCCGCTACGACTGAGGGGGAATATTAGAATACATACGTGTAGTTAGAGATAAGAAAAGATAAAGATAGAATTAGTTTAAACATATTGTGTTTAGTCTTGTACTCCAAGTCTCTTCCCTCATGATGTACTCTATATATACCCCTATGAGGGTCAGATCAATACAACACACAATATTGCCATCCTACAATTTTCCACAGCCATTGCATGAAATAATTTCATATTCTCTTCCCCAATTTTGATGTTTCTGATGGTACAACATTGCTTCCAGTAAATATATTGTAGCCTTAGAATTTCCTCCAGTTGTAGCTTCACAATTCTTTTGAAATTGGTCTCACGAACTGATATTGGTCTCAGTAACCTTAGAATTTCCTCCGGTTGTTGCCCTTCTAGGCCATCCAAGAATAGAATCACTTTATTGCAACCAGAAATTAAAGCTTTTACCTGGAAAGACTAGTATGCCAGCATTTTCGAGCATATCTCAAAGCTTTAAATTTTTCTGATAAAACAGCAACAGTAGAACACCTTCGAATTGTCCTATTCCAAACCCCAGTAAAACTGTCCAAAAAACCCGGCAAATCAGGCCAGTAGTTCTCAAACCAAAAAATTCTTGCCTTGGGTTTCATAAGAGAGCTAAACATAGTAATAAGATTAATGGTTTCAGCATGGGTGCACCATAAACCAAGATCTGCAGTGGCTTAAATATCATCAGAACTAGTAACTGCAGAAGAAGAAGTTGAAGGCAGAGCTGTAAGCTTCTCCTTGGTTAGCTTCTCCGGTGGGACGCCGAAACGCCCACCAACGCACTGAATGACACGGAGTGGAGTGGGAGGTGGCACCGCATCCTCCGAGCAGAGACAGCTGGGATCGATGTGGCAACCGCGTCCTGAATCTTGCGTTTCTTCAGAGGTTTAGCTGACGGTTTCTTCAGAGAGATAGGGTTGGTTGGAGATGCTTGCTTGAAACCATCACGGATAGCAGATAAGAGAGCACTCCGCCTGACTTCAGATTCAGCCACCGGCCTTGTTTTGGAGCGTGCAGTGCGCTTAGCAGCTGCAGCAGTGAAACTGAAAAAATCTCTGGGAACTTGAGTAGGCGATGGGCATGAAACATATGCAAGAGTGTGCACCATCCGAGGGTCATTGTGATGCCAAAGATGAAATCTTCCAAAAGTAGTACTAATTGCATCAGAGATGTACTCAGAATCCAAAGGGATCCCCAAAATCATCACCCACCCCCTATGAAAACCCTGGGTAGATCTGAAGTTGATGCCTTGGTCATGAGGAATAAATCGGGCAAAGTAACCATTGCCCAGTTCATATGGAGGATTATCCATGATAGCGAGCCTAGCAGTAGGACTACGGGATTCAAACAGACCAACTCCTTCAATCCAAGACTGAGCACTAAGAGCATCTCACTGGAGCTAAGTAATCATAAAGTCACTGACCATCTCGAGTGTAATTTTCGTGAATTATCATTTTTTTCCCTCAAAAAAAAAGATAGGCTAGCCTGATTTACAATGCACATGCACATGATTTACTGTTTTCCCTAGTTTGTATGGTTCCTTCGAAGGTCGGTATAATTTTCATGACTTACTGATATAGGTTAGCTTCATTGACACTTACATGTACATGACTTGCAGTTTTCCCTAGTTTGTTTGTTTGCATCGGAGGTCAATGTAAATTTTTGGCTTGTGGTTTGGTTTATATTTCCTAGTTCAGCATTTCTGCCAGTAGCTCTGATATTTTTGTTGCAAGCTTCAGTTTTTCTGATATAGATGAGCTTCATTGTTCTGCTGTGAGACATACAGCGGGATGTACCTGAGATACGGTTCTCAGTTAATGTAATTAAGTAGTAGTGCTGTTGTAGTAATTGTTTAAATCCTGCTATTTTCAACTAGCTGATTTTATGTATGTTGAGTTAATTTTGTCCTCATAGGCATATAATTTTTTTAATGTATGTTTGTGTAATAATATTCCCCTCTGAGGCCTATAGAATGATCTTCTCTTTGTTTTTGTATGTTTGTGTAATAATATTTCCATCCAAAATGTTGTGATTTACACTACTGCATTCTTTGTCTGAACTTCGTAGGTTAATTTACAATAGTTTTTAGAGGTTTTGAATTTTCTGCTTCATGGTTCATTGTAATTTCTGCCGCTCCGATTGATCATCTTTGAAGTTTTATCTTCAATAGACCGAATTTGACATGGGAGGAGTCCGTTAAGAGAGACCTGAAGGGTTGGAGTATCACCAAAGAGCTAGCTATGGACAAGGGTGCGTGGAAGCTTGCTATCCATGTGCCAGAGCCATGAGTTGGTTGCGAGATCTTATGAGTTTCACCTCTAGCCTACCCCAACTTGTTTGGGACTAAAGGCTTTGTTGTTGTTGTTGTTGTTGTTGTTGTTGTTGTTGTTGTAGTATTTGAGCTTTCTTATCATTTACTATTCTATGTAGACACTTTTTACAGTGCAAATGAACATGATTTACTTTGTCGAGTAGTCGGTTTTTATGTACACAGTTCACTGAAATTTGTTTAAGTAGCACTGAAATTGTTGTTGTTTTTTCTGTTTTAGGCTAACTTTGCTTACAACTCTAGTATTCATCATACTGAGGACTTTCATTTCTGCTTTATAGGCCAGTGGAATATTTTTTCCCCTTCTGTTTTTCGTGTTTGAAGTTTAAGTTCTTTAGCATTTAAGCACTTTTATCATTTACTGTTCTATATACACTTCTTGCAGTGCCAATGCTCATGATTTACAGTGTGGAGTAGTCATATTTTTGCTTGAAATCTAAGTGCAGTATGTCTAGTGGCTAACTGAATTTACAGTTTCTAAGTGGTCTCTAAATTCTGCAGTATCTAGGTTCATGACTTACTGAAGTATGCTATCTTTTTTACAGTGCCTATATTCATGAGTTACTGATCTGAATAGTAGTTGTATTTTAGCTCCATAGTTCTGTGTAATTTATGCCTTGTCTGTCATCTCTGAATTTTGTTCTTGTGCTTGCTACTCTGTTATTCTCATATACAAGAGGTTCAAGAGCTTAAATTGATTGAATCTATCCCACAATGCTATATGTTGTGATCTCCTTTTTTTAACTAGTTGTTATTTTTGTCTCAGTCAGTTACCCACATTCACAAATTTCCAGTGGGCATTATCAATGTTGGAGAGGAAGGGATCTAATGGACAGAAAAAAATGTATGATCTGAACAGGGTTGTGTGACTGATCTTCGTTAACTGTTCTCTAAGTTCTTTTTACAGTGCAAATGTTAAACGATTTACTTGCATCATTTATTTGTAGTTTTACTGGTCTCTGTAAGCTCTTTTTTGCAGTGCAAATGTACATGAATTACAGTGTCGAAGTCCTGGCCTTTTTATCTCTGAATTTTTCTGTTAGTTTTAGAGAAACAACAGTTATAGCCTCGTACAAGTCCACTCGGACAATGCATTTAGGCCTGGTTAAAAACAGGTGAAAAACAACCCGTTAGTAATTTGTGCGGTAATTATAGTTGTCAGCATGTCATTGGTTGTAAACTTGGAATGAAGGCTAATTCGATTTCAGTCCTAGTGAAGCACGAGAATGTGAGGAGAAATAGAAATTTTATTGTTCTACCAGGACACCATATAGTTGCCTCTGGCTTGTCCTGAGGAAAGAGCCAAGTATAGGTAGGTACTCCCTCCACTAGTGTCAAAAAACGTCTTACATTATGGAACGGAGGGAGTAGGTATGTAACATGATATATAATTTTCTTATGTTCCCTCGTATTGCAATACTACTCCCTCCATTTCAAAATAGATGACTCAACTTTGTATTAGCTTTGTAGCTTGCAATCAATGATAAAGTTGTAACTGTAATCAACAAGCTGTGTTAACAGGCAAATTTTATCTGCAGGTTGTGCGAGAAAAGTAAAGCAGTCAGTTTGTTTGACAGAGAAACAGACTGATTTTGATTTTGATACAATACAAAGATGGAATTTTACAAAGGGGGATTTATCGGCAAACTAGATTACATCAGCGGGCGACCCGCGTGAGCTTTGTGGCATCAAGTAGAGGCTGGACCGGCGTTCGATCAGCTGCAGCTCGGCGGTGACCTCGACGGCCTTGAAGGAGACGACGCTGCGTCGATTCTCGCCTTTGGTCTGATTCGTCATCGAAATGCAAAACCTGCCGCCCCCAAAGTAGCTCACCTCGGGGAGGAAGGAGCATCCTACATATCCCGCGGCCCACGCGACGGTGGGCCGTGCCTCAGGCCAGGACCTGAGGATCGCCGGCGGCCTGGCGTCCATGTCGACGGCACAGAAGTGGCGATTCCCCCAGGAGGAGCAGATGCCGAACAGCAGCCGCCGGCCGCTGCCCAGAAAGTCGGGCACCAGGAATGCCCGGCCCTCCACGAGCAGCTCCCACGCGCCCTCCTTGCGCCACCGTTGGCGCGCCGTGTCGAATGAATAGGTGCCCTGGAGGTGCAGGGAGATCCAGACACGCGCGCGCGACGAAGTAGGCCCTGACGTCCTCCCTCCGGCCACGAGCGATGCCGGGCGGGTCAGGAAGGGCGCTCCAGGCCCAGCGGCCGCCGCCCGCCGGGGAGGGGCCGCTGCTGCAGAGCCTCGAACCAGGGTCCCCCCCGGGGGAGTCCCGGCGCGAGTAGGCGGACATGGCGAAGAACATGCGGTCTCCGACCGGGACGAGGAACAGGTGCTGCTTGACGGAGCGCATCTCCGGCCCGGGGGAGACGCCGCCGGCGGCGGCGTCGTAGATCAGGGTCCGGCCGCTGTCGGCGTAGTTAGCGGCGACGATGACGTCACCAGATGCAGAGGCGGCGAACGCCATGCTCTCGAATTGGTCGACTTGCTTGAAGCACGCGACGGCCTCGAGCTGGGCTTGGGCATGGGGTTCCACTTCCACTCCCTCCGGCTGGGAGGGGGAGGGGGAGGGGGAGAAGAGATGCTTGAGATTGATTTTGAAGACGAGGTTGCCCACCTCGCCGGAGTCCTGCGCCACCACAAAAACTCGAGTGCGGTGGCGCAGCTTCCCGGCAGAAATCGACCGGCCGGTCGACATATAAACAAATTTTGTATACTTTGGATCGAGGAACCAACACTCCGCCCCCGGATCCTTCCTGATGATTTTCAAAAAGAAAGAAGAAGTCCTTCTTCCTGATGTAATATGGCGCGAGCCCGCTCCGCCCTGGTGTAATATAGGGTTGGGTTATACGGCGGCAGTCGTCTCCATTTTGGAATCGGAGAGGTGGTCACCCTCCCCATCGTTTTATTTTTCTTTTCTGACAAGACAACTCCACCCTCTTTTCTTTTAGAAACACCCGATTGCTCGTAACAATTAAAGGTAAATTGTTTTTGAAAACGTCTTGAGTCATCCATTCAAAAAAGAAATGGGATGCCTTGATCGATGAACATACTTGGAACGGGGGTGATTCCCTAAAAGTGTCAGGCCGTCGAATCATTATTTCTTCACCAGAATTTTGCCTCCACGAAGAATCAGACCAACAAAAAATAGCTTGGCACACCAAATAAACTCATCAGATTCGAATAATCATATCTACGGGGGCAGAAAACTCTCTAATATCATGGAACCGTCAGAAAAATAAGAGAAAGTTTATTTTCACAAAATTATGATAATCACTAGACGTAGACGAAGAACATACAAGAAGACAACTCCACCCTCCTACCAAGTTCAAAAAAAAAACTCCACCCTCCTGCATGATCGACTTGGGAGCCGTGGCCTGTCGGGCTTGGTTTGTCCGCCAACAAATAAAAGCACGAATATATTTTAAACACACATTTGTACACCTCAAAAATATTGTACATATTTTCTAAAAGATGGAAACATTTTTAAAAATTACGTGATCATTTTTATAACAATGTTCAACACTTTTAATTTAATTTTTATTTTATTGGAAATGCACGTTGAATAATACATATTTGCAGGCAACGTGCTAGAGCACCCGCGGACCGACCTTGACCAGATCCACCCACGCCCACCACATTCTACGTACTACTTGGCCTTCTACCAGTTCGGTCCAGCATCTCCGGGGTAACATCCTCATGACCAAATTTTTGTTTATGTACCTTCTTTTTCTAAAATATGCCCGAAAGTGCATATCATCTACTCCCTCCGTTCATTTTTATAAGTCGTTTCAGACAAGTGAAATTACGCTGTTTTGCACACTGTCTTAAACATGTACATAGCCTTATAAAAGTGAACGGAGGAAGTACTATTAAAGAAGAAAAGGTGTGAAAGAAACCCTCGGCAAGTAATGTTACATGTGGTTCTTTTATTTTTATCTTTTGCAAAAATTCTTGTATTACTCAAAACTCAGAATTACAATCACGACGTACAAAATCAAGAACTTCTCCGGGTGCATGTGATTACAAGCAAGCACTACTCTGCCCGGCCACAACCGGCTCAAATGGCCTATCCATTTTTTGTTTATGTACTAACTAGCAAAAAGACTCGTATGTTGTAACGGGTACAGAATAAATTACTCAAACAATAGTATACCACTAAACTTGCAAGCACTCCTAGAAAAACTAAAACTTGGAAGTAGAAAAACAATATTCATATTACTCAGCGCTTTTGAAAAGAAATCTGTTCTCAAATAAAAAATATTTTCTGTACTAAATCTATAAGGGTAAATGTCATTATTTTTACCCCAAAATATGCGCTTGTGACAGAGAACATCACAATCGAGATTCTGTCAACTTTTTACCATTAATTTAGAGAGTCCTTACACACAACCCCCCTCCCCCCGACCTGCTTTAGTGCTGATTTAACATGCTACGGGGTCGGTTAATTTAACATTCTAATTTTTCTCTCCCGTTTTAGATGATCGAACCAAATCGATTTTCGGTTCAGGGATGAGTCCTACATGTCAGAAGGAGCACACTGAACTAACAATTTTTTACCTACTAATAAAGTGTGGATTGCTTCTGCACATTTGTCATTAGTATTTTTGCAAAACGACCCTATAATTTACGGGAATCAACCCGCAGTCCACCATAGCCTGACCGTAAGTGCAAAAAAAAAACGTTTCATATGCAACCCTAACTCACCCGGCGCTGACATTGCTGCCGCGCACGAGAAGACGAGGGTCCCCTCTGCCGCCGCCGCGCCCCCATCCTCTTGTCCCCGGTGGTCGTTATAGTTCACTGGCGCCGACGTGCTACCGTCCTCCTCCTCTCCCTCTCCACCATGCTCTTC
This sequence comes from Triticum dicoccoides, assembly GCF_002162155.2. Classification (NCBI taxonomy): domain Eukaryota; kingdom Viridiplantae; phylum Streptophyta; class Magnoliopsida; order Poales; family Poaceae; genus Triticum; species Triticum dicoccoides. The sequence continues at coordinate 703,152,752 of NC_041391.1, read as the reverse complement.
CCACCGCCACGGCGCCACATACCACATGCTCGTCAGTCAACGTTCATTTGGCAGTTGAAAAGAAACTCATAATACATGCTGGCGCTTAGAGCATCTACAACCATACTTCTCATATCTTCATCAAACGCCCGGCCGGGCTGCCCTATCATTATCCGGACGCGAAACTGCCACCTGTCGGGGAACGTAGCATGCAATTTCAAAAAAAATCCTACGCTCACGCATGATCTATCTAGGAGATGCATAGCAATGGGAGGGGGGGGGAGTGTGTCCACGTACCCTCGTAGACCGAAAGTGGAAGTGTTAGGTTAACGCAGTTGACGTAGTCGAACGTCTTCACGATCCAACCGATCAAAGTACCGAACGTACGACACCTCCATGTTCAGCACACGTTCAGCTCGATGACGCCCCTCGAACTCTTGATCCAGTAGAGGGTCGAGGGAGAGTTCCGTCAGCACGACAGCGTGGTGACGGTGTTGGTGATGTGATCTATGCAGGACTTTGCCTAAGCACTACGACGCTGTGACCGGAGGAGTAAACTGTTGAGGGAGGCACCCCACCCGGTTAAGAGAACAATTGACACCGCACACGGCTAAGAGAACAATTGATGTGCCTTTGGGGTTCCCCCTGCTCACATAAATAAAGGAGGGGGAGAGAGGCTGGTGGCCAGGAGGGGCGCGCCATGGGAGGAGTCCTACTTGGACTCCTAGTCCAAGTAGGATTCCCCCCCCCCTCTTCCTTTCTCCACCGGAGGGAATATGAAGGAGAGGGAGAAGGAAAGGGGGGCACCGCCCCTCCTCCTTGTCCTATTCGGACTCCCTAGGAGGGGGCACGCGGCCACCCCCCGCGGGCTTCCCTCTCTCTCCCTTAGGCCCATGTTGGCCCAAAACTTCCCCGAGGGGTTCCGGTAACCCCTCAGTACTCCGGAAAAATATCTGAATCATTCGGAACCATTCCGATGTCTGAATATAACCTTCCAATATATGAATCTTTACATCTCGACCATTTCGAGACTCCTCGTCATGTCCGTGATCTCATCCGGGACTCCAAACAAACTTTGGTTACAAAAACACATAACTCATAACACAAATCGTCATTGAACGTTAGCGTGCGGACCCTACGGGTTCAGAACTATGTAGACATGATCGAGACACATATCCGATCAATAACCAATAGTGGAACCTGGATGCTCATATTGGCTCCTACATATTCTAGAAGATCTTTATCGGTCAAACCGCACAACAACATGCGTTGTTCCCTTTTGTTGGGGAATGCAGTATTTCAAAATTTTCCTACGATCACGCAAGATCTATCTAGGTGATGCATATCAATCAGAGGGGAGAGTGTTGTCTACGTACCCTCCTCGACCGAAAGAGGAAGCGTTATGACAACGCGGTTGATGTAGTCGTACGTCTTCACGATCCGACCGATCCAAGTACCGAACGTACATCAGCTCCGCGTTCAGCACAGGTTCATCTCGATGATGTCCCTCGTACTCTTGATCCAGTTGAGGCCGAGGGTGAGTTCCGTCAGCACGACGGCGTGGCGACGGTGATGATGATGCTACCGGCACAGGGCTTCGCCTAAGCTCCACAACGGTATGATCGAGGTGTGTACCTGTGGAGGGGGCACCGCACACGGCTAAAAGATCAACTTGTGTTCTATGGGGTGCCCCCTGGCCACGTATATAAAGGAGGGAGGAGGAGGAGGGCGGCCTAGGAGGGGCGCGCCTATATGGGGAGTCCAACTAGGATTCCCAATCCTACTTGGAGCCCCCCTCCTTTTCCAAGAGGGGAGAGAGGGAAGGAGTAGGAGAGGGAGAAGGAAAGAGAGGGGGGGGGGGGCGCCGCCCCCTCCCTAGTTCAATTTGGACTTGCCATGGGGGGCACCCTTTGAGGCACTTCTCTCCTTTCCCGTATGGCCCATTAAGGCCCACTACTTCCCCCGGTGAATTCTCTAACTCTCCGGTACTCCGAAAAATACCCGAATCACTCGGAACCTTTCTGATGTCCGAATATAGCCTTCCAATATATCGATCTTTACGTCTCGACCATTTTGAGACTCCTCGTCACGTCCGTGATCTCATCCGGGACTCCGAAAAACCTTCGGTCATCAAATTACATAACTCATAATACAAATCGTCATCGAATGTTAAGCGTGTGTACCCTCGGGTTCGAGAACTACGTAGACATGACTGAAACACGTCTCCAGTCAATAACCAATAGCGGAACCTGGATGCTCATATTGGTTCCTACACATTCTTCGAAAATCTTTTTTGGTCAAACCGCATAACAAGATACGTTGTTCCCTTTGTCATCGGTATGTTACTTGCCCGAGATTCGATCGCCGGTATCTCAATACCTAGTTCAATCTCGTTACCGGCAAGTCTCTTTACTCGTTCCGTAATAATTCATCCCGCAACTAACTCATTAGTCAGAATGCTTGCAAGGCTTATAGTGATGAATATTACCGAGAGGGCCCAGAGATACCTCTCCGAAACACGGAGTGACAAATCCTAATCTCGATCTATGCCAACCCAACAAACACCTTCGAAGACACCTGTAGAGCATCTTTATAATCACCCAGTTACGTTGTGACGTTTGATAGCACACAAGGTGTTCCTCCAGTATTCGGGAGTTGCATAATCTCATAGTCTGAGGAGCATGTATAAGTTGTGAAGAAAGCAGTAGCAATGAAATTGCAACGATCATAATGCTAAGCTAACGGATGGGTCATGTCCATCACATCATTCTCCTAATGATGTGCCCGTTCATCAAATGAAAACACTTGTCTATGGTTAGGAAACATAACCATTTTTGATAAACGAGCTAGTCAAGTAGAGGCATACTACGAACACTTTGTTTTGTCTATGTATTCACACATGTACTAAGTTTCCGATTAATACAATTCTAGAATGAATAATAAACATTTATCATGAAATAAGGATAAAAATAATTACTTTATTATTTCCTCTAGGGCATATTTCCTTTAGTCTCCCACTTGCACTAGAGTCAATAATCTAGTTCACATTGTCATGTGATTTAACACCAATAGTTCACATCTTTATGTGATTAGTTCACATCGCCATGTGACTAGCACCCAACGGGTTTACTAGAGTCAATAATTTAGTTCACATCGCTATGTGATTAACACCCAAAGAGTACTAATGTGTGATCATGTTTTGCTCGAGAGAGAAGTTTAGTCAACGGGTCTGTCACATTCAGAGTCGTATGTAGTTTGCAAATATTCTATGTCTACAATGCTCTGCATAGAGCTACTCTAGCTAATTGCTCGCACTTTCAATATGTATCCAGATTGAGACTTAGAGTCATCTGGATCGGTGTAAAAGCTTGCATCGATGTAATTCTTTACGACGAGCTCTTTTATCACCTCCATAATCGAGAAATATTTCCTTAGTCCTAACTAAGGATAATCTTGACCGCTGTCCAGTGATCTACTCCTAGATCAAAATTGTACTCCCTTGCCAAACTCAGGGCAGGGTACACAATAGGTCTGGTACACAGCATAGCATACTTTATAGAACAATATGACTGTGGCATAGGGAATGACTTTCATTCTCTTTATATTTTCTACCGTGGTCGGGCTTTGAGTCTAACTCAAATTTACACCTTGTAATACAGACAAGAACTCCTTCTTTGACTGATCCATTTTGAACTCTTTCAAAAACTTGTCAAGGTATTTACTCATTGAAAAATCTTATCAAGCGTCTTGATCTATATCTATAGATCTTGATGCCCTATATGTATAAAACCATATGCTTTGATCAACTCATCAAAGCGTATATTCCAACTCCGAAATGCTTGCACCAGTCCATAGATGGATCGCTGGAGCTTGCACACCTTGTTAGTACCTTTAGGATCGACAAAACCTTCTGGTTGCATCATATACAACTCTTCCTTAAGAAATATCCATTTAAGGAATGCAGTTTTGACATCCATTTGCCAGATTTCATAGCAACTGCTAACATGATTCGGACGGATTTAAGCATCACTACAGTCGAGAAAGTCTCATTGTAGTCAACACCTTAAACTTGTCGAAAACCTTTTTGCGGCAAGTCGAGCTTTGTAGATAGTAACACTACTATCAGTGTCTATCTTCCTCTTAAAGATCCATTTATTTAATATGGCTTGCCGATCATCGGGCAAGTCCACACTTTGTTCTCATACATGGATCCCATCTCAGATTTCATGGCCTCAAGACATTTCGCGGAATCTGGGCTCATCACCGCTTCCTCATAGTTTGTAGGTTCATCATGGTCTAGTAACATGACTTTTAGAATAGGATTACCATACCACTCTGGTGCGGACCGTACTCTGGAAGACCTACGAGGTTTTGTAGTAACTTGATCTGAAGTCTCATGATCATCATCATTAGCTTCCTCACTAATTGGTGTAGGAATCACTAGAACTGATTTGTGTGATGAACTACTTTCCAATTTGAGAGAAGGTACAATTACCTCATCAAGCTCTACTTTCCTCCCACTCACTTCTTTCGAGAGAAACTCCTTCTCTAGAAAGGATCCATTCTTAGCAACGAATATCTTGCCTTCGGATCTGTGGTAGAAGGTGTACCCAACAGTTTCCTTTGGGTATCCTATGAAGACACACTTCTCCGATTTGGGTTCAAGCTTATCAGGTTGAAGCTTTTTCACATAAGCATCACAACCCCAAACTTTAAGAAACGACAGCTTAGGTTTCTTGTCAAACCATAGTTCATACGGTGTCGTCTCAACGGATTTTGACAGTGCCCTGTTTAAAGCGAATGCAGCTGTCTCTAATGCATAACCCCAAAACGATAGTGGTAAACCGATAAGAGACATCATAGATCGCACCATATCCAATAAAGTGCGGTTGCGACGTTCGGACACACCATTACGTTGTGGTGTTCCAGGTAGCATGAGCTATGAAACTAATCCACATTGTTTTAAATGAAGGCCAAACTCGTAACTCAAATATTCTCCTCCACGATCAGATCATAGAAAGTTTTATTTTCTTGTTACGATGATTCTCCACTTCACTCTAAAAATCTTTGAACTTTTCAAATGTTTCAGACTTGTGTTTCATTAAGTAGATATACCCATATCCGCTCAAATCATCTGTGAAGGTCAGAAAATAAGGATACTGTATTATTTCCAATAAGTCACTATCTTGTTCCATTGTTCCGGAGAACGGAGTTTAGTCATCTTGCCTATAAGGCACGGTTTGCAAGTATCAAATGATTCATAATCAAGTGATTCCAAAAGTCCATCTTTATGAAGTTTCTTCATGCGCTTTACACCGATATGACCCAAACGGCAGTGCCACAAATAGGTTGCACTATCATTATCAACTTTGCATCTTTTGGCATGAATATTATGAATATGTGTATTACCACGATCAAGATTTAATAAACCATCAACATTGGGTGTATGACCATTGAAGGTTTTATTCATGTAAACGGAATAACAATTTATTCTCTATCTTAGATGAATAATCGTGTCACAATAAACATGATCTAATCATATTTAAGCTCAACGCAAACACCAAATAACATTTATTTAGGTTCAATACTAATCTCGAAAGTATAGGGAGTGTGCGATGATGATCATATCGATCTTGGAACCACTTCCAACACACATCATCACTTCACCCTCAACTAGTCTCTGTTTATTCTGTAACTCCTGTTTCGAGTTACTAATCTTAGCAACCGAACAAGTATCAAATACCCAAAGGCTACTATAAATACTAGTAAGGTACACATCAATAACTTGTATATCAAATGTACCCTTGTTCACTTTGCCATCCTTCTTATCCACCAAATATTCAGGCATTTTTGCTTCCAGTGGCCATTTCCTTTTGCAGTAGAAGCACTCAGTTTCAGGCTTAGGTCCAGCTTTGGGCTTCTTAACGGGAGTGACCACTTGGTTGCCATTCTACTTGAAGTTCCCTTTCTTTCCCTTTGCCCTTTTCTTGAAACTAGTGGTCTTGCCAATCATCAACACTTGATGCTCTTTCTTGATTCCTACCTTCGTTGATTTTAGCATCACGAAGAGCTCGAGGATCATTTTCGTCATCCCTTGCATACTATAGTTCATCACGAAGTTCGAGTAACTTGGTGATGGTGACTAGAGAACTCTATCAACCACTATCTTATCTGGAAGATTAACTCCCACTTGATTCAAGTGATTGTAGTACCCAAACATTCTGAGCACATGCTCACTAGTTGAGCAATTCTCCTCCATCTTTTAGGCAAAGTACTTGTCAGAGGTCTCAGACCTCTTGACATGGGCATGAGTCTGAAATACCAATTTCAGCTCTTGGAACATCTCATATGCTCTGTGACGTTTCAAAAACGTTTTTGAAGTCCCAGTTCTAAGCCGTAAAGCATGGTGCACTAAACTATCAAGTAGTCATCATATTAAGCTAGCCAAATGTTCATAACGCCTGCATCTGCTCCTGCAATAGGTCTGTCACCTAGCGGTGCATCAACGACATAATTCTTCTGTGCGGCAATGAGGATACACCTCAGATCACGGACCCAGTCCGCATCATTGCTACTATCATCTTTCAAATTAGTTTTCTCTAGGAACATATAAAAACATAGGGAAGCTATAATGCGAGCTATTGTTCTACAACATAATTTGCAAAATACTATCAGGAGTAAGTTCATGATAAATTAAAGTTTAATTAATCATATTACTTAAGAACTCCCACTTAGATAGACATCCCTCTAGTCATCTAAATGATCATGTGATCCAAATCAACTAAACCATGTCCGATCATCACGTGAGATGGAGTAGTTTTCAATGGTGAACATCACTATGTTGATCATATCTATTATATGATTCACGCTTGACCTTTCGGTCTCCAGTGTTCCGAGGCCATATCTGCATATGCTAGGCTCGTCAAGTTTAACCTGAGTATTCTGCGTGTGCAAATCTGGCTTGCACCCGTTGTATGTGAACGTAGAGATTATCACACCCGATCATCACGTGGTGTCTCGGCACGAAGAACTGTTGCAACGGTGCATACTCAGGGAGAACACTCATACCTTGAAATTTTTAGTAAGGGATCATATTATAATGCTACTGCCAAACTAAGCAAAATAAGAAGCATAAAAGATAAACATCACATGTAATCAAAATATGTGACATGATATGGCCATCATCATCTTGTGCCTTTGATCTTCATCTCCAAAGTACCGTCATGATCTCCATCATCACCGACATGGCACCATGATCTCCATCATCCTGATCTCTATCAACGTGTCATCACATGGTCGTCTCACCAACTATTGCTTTTGCAACTATTGCTATCGCATAGAGAGAAAGTAAAGCAATTATATGTCGCTTACATCTTATGCAATAAAGAGACAATCATAAGGCTTCTGCCAGTTGCCGATAACTTTAACAAAACATGATCATCTCATACAACAATTTATATATCATCACGTCTTGACCATATCACATCACAACATGCCCTGCAAAAACAAGTTAGACATCCTCTACTTTGTTGTTGCAAGTTTTACGTGGATGCTATGGACTTACCAAGAACCATTCTTACCTACGCATCAAAACCACAACGATTTTTCGTCAAGTGTGTTGTTTTAACCTTCAACAAGGACCGGGGGTAGCTACACTCGATTCAACTAAAGTTGGAGAAACAAACACTCACTAGCCACCTGTGTGCGAAGCACATCGGTAGAACTAGTCTCGCGTAAGCATACGCGTAATATCGGTCTGAGCCGCTTCATCCAACAATACCGCCGAATCAAAGTATGACATGCTGGTAAGCAGTATGACTATTATTGCCCACAACTCTTTGTGTTCTACTCGTGCATATATCATCTACGCATAGACCTGGCTCGGATGCCACTGTTGGGGAACGCAATATTTCAAAATTTTACTGCGATCATGCAAGATCTATCTAGGTGATGCATAGAAACAAGAGGGGAGAGTGTTGTCTACGTACCCTCGTAGACCGAAAGCAGAAGCATTATGACAACGCGGTTGATGTAGTCGTACGTCTTCACAATCCGACCGATCCAAGTACCGAATCTACGGCACCTCCGTGTTCAGCACACGTTCAGCTCGATGACGTCCCTCATAATCTTGATCCAGTTGAAGCCGAGGGTGAGTTCCGTCAGCACAACGGCGTGGCGACGGTGATGATGATGCTACTGGCGCAGGGCTTCGCCTAAGCTCCGCAACGGTATGATCGAGGTGTGTAATTGTGGAGGGGGCACCGCACACGGCTAAAAGATCAACTTGTGTGTCTATGGGGTGCCCCAGGCCACGTATATAAAGGAGGGAGGAGGAGGAGAGCGGCCTAGGAGGGGCGCGCCTATAGGGGGAGTCCAACTAGGATTCCCAATCCTAGTTGGAGTCCCCTTCCTTTTCCAAGAGGGGAGAGAGGGAACGAGTAGGAGAGGGAGAAGGAAAGAGAGGGGGCGCCACCCCCTCCCTAGTTCAAGTCGGACTTGCCATGGGCGGGGGGGCACGACCACCCTTTGAGGCACTTCTCTCCTTTCCCGTATGGCCCATTAAGGCCCATGACTTCCCGCGGCGAATTTTCGTAACTCTCCGGTACTCCAAAAAATACCCGAATCACTCGGAACCTTTCCGATGTCCGAATATATCCTTCCAATATATCGATCTTTACGCCTCGACCATTTTGAGACTCCTCGTCACATACGTGATCTCATCCGAGACTTCGAATAACCTTCGGTCACCAAAACACATAACTCATAACACAAATCGTCATTGAACGTTAGCGTGCGGACCCTAGGGGTTCAGAACTATGTAGACATGATCGAGACACATATCCGATCAATAACCAATAGTGGAACCTGGATGATCATATTGGCTCCTACATATTCTACGAAGATCTTTATCGGTCAAACCGCACAACAACATGCGTTGTTCCCTTTTGTTGGGGAATGCAGTATTTCAAAATTTTCCTAAGATCACGCAAGATCTATCTAGGTGATGCATAGCAATCAGAGGGGAGAGTGTTGTCTACGTACCCTCGTCGACCGAAAGCGGAAGCGTTATGACAATGCGGTTGATGTAGTCGTACGTCTTCACGATCCGACCGATCCAAGTACCGAACGTACAACAGCTCCGCGTTCAGCACAGGTTCATCTCGATGATGTCCCTCGTACTCTTGATCCAGTTGAGGCCGAGGCTGAGTTCCATTAGCACGACGGCGTGGCGACGGTGATGATGATGCTACCGGCGCAGGGCTTCGCCTAAGCTCCGCAACGGTATGATCGAGGTGTGTACCTGTGGAGGGGGCACCGCACACGGCTAAAAGATCAACTTGTGTGTCTATGGGGTGCCCCCTGGCCACATATATAAAGGAGGGAGGAGGAGGAGGGCGTCCTAGGAGGGGCGCGCCTATATGGGGAGTCCAACTAGGATTCCCAATCCTACTTGGAGTCCCCTTCCTTTTCCAAGAGGGGAGAGAGGGAAGGAGTAGGAGAGGGAGAAGGAAAGAGAGGGGGGGGCGCCGCCCCCTCCCTAGTCCAATTTGGACTTGCCATGGGGGGGGGGCACCCTTTGAGGCACTTCTGTCCTTTCCTGTATGGCCCATTAAGGCCCACTACTTCCCCCGGCGAATTCTCTAACTCTCCGGTACTCCGAAAAATACCCGAATCACTCGGAACCTTTCCGATGTCCGAATATAGCCTTCCAACATATCGATCTTTATGTCTCGACCATTTCGAGACTCCTCCTCACGTCCGTGATCTCATCCGGGACTCCGAAAAACCTTCGGTCATCAAATCACATAACTCATAATACAAATCGTCATCGAATGTTAAGCGTGCGGACCCTACGGGTTCGAGAACTACGTAGACATGACTGAGAATTGTCTCCAGTCAATAACCAATAGCGGAACCTGGATGCCCATATTGGTTCCTACACATTTTTCGAAGATCTTTTTTGGTCAAACCGCATAACAACATACGTTGTTCCCTTTGTCATCGGTATGTTACTTGCCTGAGATTCGATCGTCGGTATCTCAATACCTAGTTCAATCTCGTTACCGGCAAGTCCCTTTACTAGTTTCGTAATACTTCATCCCGCAACTAACTCATTAGTCAGAATGCTTGCCAGGCTTATAGTGATGAGTATTACCGAGAGGGCCCAGAGATACCTCTCCGAAACACAGAGTGACAAATCCTAATCTCGATCTATACCAACCCAACAAACACCTTCGGAGACACCTGTAGAGCATCTTTGTAATCACCCAGTTACGTTGTGATGTTTGATAGCACACAAGGTGTTCCTCCGGTATTCGGGAGTTGCATAATTTCATAGTCTGAGGAACATGTATAAGTCATGAAGAAAGCAGTGGCAATGAAACTGTAACAATCATAATGCTAAGCTAACGGATGGGTCATGTCCACCACATCATTCTGCTAATGATGTGATCCCGTTCATCAAATGACAACACCTGTCTATGGTTAGGAAAAACAACCATCTTTAATAAACGAGCTAGTCAATTAGAGGCATACTAGGGACAGTTTGTTTTGTCTATGTGTTCACACATGTACTAAGTTTCCGGTTAATACAATTCTAGCATGAATAATAAACATTTATCATGAAATAAGGAAATAAATAATAACTTTATTATTTCCTAGGGCATATTTCCTTCACCTTTGTCATCGTTATGTTACTTGCCTGAGATTCCATCGTCGATATCTTCATACCTAGTTCAATCTCGTTACCGGTAAGTCTCTTTTCTCGTTCCGTAATGCATCATCCCGTAACTAACTCATTAGTCACATTGCTTGCAAGGCTTATAGTGATGATATGCAAGTGTGACTTGCAAAAGTACTAATGATAAAGAACTCAGTTGATTTTCTGAAATGGAATGAGGAAAAAGTACTCCCATACCAGTTAACAGATAACTTCATTACGTATGAAGTAATCAGATAAATGAAGTAGATAATTGAAGTTTCCTCAATTCACAAGAGTTATGAATGGTTTTTCGAAATTGTGGAGGAAAAGTTATTGCCACATTTCGAGGGGGAGAAAGAAATATGAGATAAATTATGAATGATGAAACTCCCCTATACTTTAGATAATGTGATGCACATTATGCATCTAAAGTGATCCATTAATGAAGAATGTGATCGTCTGGGGGAGTACAATGGTCACAATAATACCCCTAAAGAAAATAAATAGCTATATTCCTAGATCTTTTACAGTTTCAAAAGCAGACTAAGGAATAGTAAGACGGTGCTTAAAGTGCCATAAAAAGAAAGTTTTAACAGAATAAACCCAAACAATAAAGTTTAAAGATACCCCAATTTTAGTGAAGATGGAGTAATTAGGGGGAGCATGGTACGAAAATACCTAAGACTCAAATAGATTGTATTTGGGGGAGCATGTTGTACGACCTATACGACACATGTTGTTAGCTCTATAAATGAGGAATGAGTAAACACGGATCTTGTGATAAAGGTCCCTGTAAAACCTACTACCTCTTGGAAATGAAAGACTATACAATTAATTTTCCTCTTGGCAATGACAGAGAAACAACAGCCCCATATGAAAGAAGTGCCAGTACCAGAGACATAGATAGTCTCAATGAATGAGAAAATCTGGTTCTTCTGATTACTATAAAGTCTATGTTAATGGAGGTTGATTCTGTTGGGGAACGTAGCAGAAATTCAAAATTTTCTACACATCACCAAGATCAATCTATGGAGAGACTAGCAACGAGAGAGAGGAGTGCATCTACATACCCTTGTAGATCGCGAGCGGAAGTGTTCAAGAGAACGGGGTTGAGGGAGTCGTACTCGTCGTGATCCAAACCACCGATGATCCTAGTGCCGAACGGACGGCACCTCCGCGTTCAACACATGTACGGTTGGGAGAGACGTCTCCTCCTTCTTGATCCAGCAAGGGGAAGGAGAGGTTGATGGAGATCCAGCAGCACGACGGCGTGGTGGTGGAAGTAGCGGCGATCTCGGCACGGCTTCGCCAAGCTCAGCGAGAGGGAGAGGTGTTACGGGGGGAGAGGGAGGCGCTAGGGACTAGTGTGTGCAGCCCTCCCCCCTCTTTATATAGGGGCCCTGGGGGGGCCCTAGAGATCTAATCTCAAAAGGGGGGGGGGCGGCGGCGGACAAGGGGGGAACTTGCCCCCCAAGTCAGGTGGGGTGCCCCCACCCCTAGGGTTTCCAACCCTAGGCGCAGGGGGGAGGCCCAAGGGGGCCGCACCAGCGCACCAGGGGCTGGTTCCCTTCCCACTTCAGCCCATGGGGCCCTCCAGGATAGGTGACCCCACCCGGTGGACCCCCGGGACCCTTCCGGTGGTCCCGGTACAATACCGGTGACCACCGAAACTTTCCTGGTGGCCGAAACTAGACTTCCTATATATAAATCTTCACCTCCGGACCATTCGGGAACTCCTCGTGACGTCCGGGATCTCATCCGGGACTCTGAACAACTTTCGGGTTACTGCATACTAATATCTCTACAACCGTAGCGTCACCGTACCTTAAGTGTGTAGACCCTACGGGTTCAGGAATCACGCACACATGACCGAGACAGCTCTCCGGCCAATAACCAACAGCGGGATCTGGATACCCATGTTGCCTCCCACATGGTCCATGATGATCTCATCGAATGAACCACGATGTCGAGGATTCAAGTAATCCCGTATACAATTCCCTTTGTCAATCGGTACGTTACTAGCCCGAGATTTGATCGTCGGTATCCCAATACCTCGTTCAATCTCATTACCGGCAAGTCACTTTAGTCGTACCGTAATGCATGATCCCGTGACCAACCACTTGGTCACATTGAGCTCATTATGATGATGCATTACCGAGTGGGCCCAGAGATACCTCTCCGTCATACGAAGTGACAAATCCCAGTCTCGATCCGTGTCAACCCAACAGATACTTTCGGGGATATCTGTAGTATACCTTTATAGTCACCCAGTTACGTTGTGACGTTTAGTACACCCAAAGCACTCCTACGGTATCCGGTAGTTACACGATCTCATGGTCTAAGGAAATGATACTTGACATTGTAAAAGCTCTAGCAAACGAACTACATGATCTTGTGCTATGCTTAGGATTGGGTCTTGTCCATCACATCATTCTCCTAATGATGTGATCCCGTTATCAATGACATCCAATGTCCATGGTCAGGAAACCATGACCATCTGTTGATCAATGAGCTAGTCAACTAGAGGCTCACTAGGGACATGTTGTGGTCTATGTATTCACACATGTATTACGATTTCCGGATAACACAATTATAACATGAATAATAGACAATTATCATGAACAAGGAAATACAATAATAACCATTTTATTATTGCCTCTAGGGCATATTTCCAACAGTCTCCCACTTGCACTAGAGTCAATAATCTAGTTCACATCACTATGTGATTGTAATGAATCAACACCCATGGGGTTTGATCATATCTCGCTTGTGAGAGAGGTTATTAGTCAACGGATCTGAACCTTTCAGATCCGTGTGTGCTTTGCAAATCTCTATGCATCTTGTAGATGCAGCTACCACGCGCTATTTGGAGCTATTCCAAATAACTGTTCTACTATACGAATCAGATTTACTACTCAGAGTCATCCAGATTAGTGTCAAAGTTTTCATCGACGTAACCCTTTACGACGAACTCTTTTACCACCTCCATAATCGAGAAAATTACTTAGTCCACTATTTACTAAGGATAACCTTGACCGCTGTCCTGTGATCCATTCCTGGATCACACTTGTACCCCTTGACTGACTCATGGCAATGCACACTTCAGGTGCGGTACACAGCATAGCATACTATAGAGCCTATGTCTAAAGCATAGGGGACGACCTTCGTCCTTTCTCTCTCTTCTACCGTGGTCATGTCTTGAGTCTTACTCAATATTCACACCTTATAACACAGCCAAGAACTCCTTCTTTGCCGATCTATTTTGAACTCCTTCAAAATCTTGTCATGGTATGTATTTATTTGAAAGTACTATTAAGCGTTTTTGATCTATCCTTATAGATCTTGATGCTCAATGTTCAAGTAGCTTAATCCAGGTTTTCCATTGAAAAACACTTTTCAAATAACCCTATATGCTGTCCAGAAATTCTACATCATTTCTGATCAACAATATGTTAATAACATATACTCATCAGAAATTCTATAGTGCTCCCACTCACTTCTTTGGAAATACAAGTTTCTCATAAACTTTGTATAAACCCAAAATCCTTGATTATCTCATCAAAGCGTATATTCCAACTCCGAGATGCTTACTCCAGTCCTTAGAAGGATTGCTGGAGCTTTGCATACTTGTTAGCATCTTTTAGGATTGACAAAACCTTTTGGTTGTATCACATACAACCTTTCCTCAAGAATATCATCGAGGAAACAATGTTTTGACATCCTATCTGCAAGATTTCATAAATCATGCAGTATCTGCTAATATAATTCCAACAGACTCTATAGCATCGCTACGAGTGAGAAAGTCTCATCGCAGTCAACTCCTTGAACTTGTCGGAAAACATCTTAACGACAAGTCGAGCTTTCGTAATGGTGACACTTACCATCATTGTCCGTCTTCCTTTTAAAATCCATCTGTACTCAACAGCCTTACGACCATCGAGTAGTTCTGCCAAAGTCTACACTTTGTTTTCATACATGGATCCTCTCTCAGATTTTATGGCCTCGAGCCACTCATCGGAATCCGGGCCCACCATCGCTTCTCCATAGCTCGTAGGTTTATTGTTGTCTAGCAACATGACCTCCAAGACAGGATTACCATACCAATCCGAAGCTGTACGCGTCCTTGTCGACCTATGAGGTTCAGTAGTGACTCGATCCGAAGTTTCATGATCACTATCATCAGCTTCCACTTCAATTGGTGTAGGTGCCATAGGAACAACTTCCTGTGCCCTGCTACACACTAGTTGAAGTGATGGTTCAAAAACCTCATCAAGTCTCCACCATCCTCCCACTCAATTCTTTCAAGAGAAACCTTTCCTCGAGAAAGGACTCGTTTCTAGAAACAATCACTTTTGCTTCCGGATCTGAAATATGAGGTATACCCAACTGTTTTGGGTGTCCTATGAAGATGTATTTATCCGCTTTGGGTTCGAGCTTATCAGGATGAAACTTTTTCACATAAGTGTCGCAGCCCCAAACTTTCAATAAATGACAGCTTAGGTTTCTCTAAACCATAGTTCATACGGTGTCATCTCAACGGAATTACGTGGTGCCCTATTTAAAGTGAATGCGGTTGTCTCTAATGCCTAACCCATAAACGATAGTGGTAATTCGATAAGAGACATCATGGTATCCTCCATATCCAATATGGTGCATCTATGATGTTCGGACACACCATCACACTATGGTGTTCCAGGCGGTATTAGTTGTGAAACAATTTCCACAATGTATTAATTGTGTACCAAACATGTAACTCAGACATTCATCTCTATGATCATATCATAGACATTTTATCCTCTTGTCACGAAGATCTTCAACTTCACTTTGAAATTACTTGAACCTTTCAATAATTCAGACTTGTGTTTCATCAAGTAAATATACTTAGCATCTACTCAAATCATCTGTGAAGTAAGAACATAATGATATCCACTGCATGCCTCAGCACTCATTGGACTGCACACATCAAAATGTATTACTTCCAACAAGTTGCTTCCTTGTTCCATCTTACTCAAAACAAGGCATTTCAGTCATCTTGCCCATGTGGTATGATTTGCATGTCTCAAGTGATTTAGAATCAAGTGAGTCCAAACGATCCATCTGCATGGAGTTTCTTCATGCGCACATACCAATAGACATGGTCCGCATGTCTCAAACTTTTCAAAAACGAGTGAGTCCAAAGATCCATCAACATGGAGCTTCTTCATGCATTTTATACCAATATGACTTACATGGCAGTGCCACAAGCAGGTGGTACTATCATTACTATCTTATATCTTTTGGCATGAAAATGTGTATCACTATGATCGAGATTCAATAAACCAATCATTTTAGGTGCAAGACCATTAAAGGTATTTTTCAAATAAACAGAGTAACCATTATTCTCCTTAAATGAATAACCGTATTGCGATAGACATAATCCAATCATGTCTATGCTCAACGCAAACACTAAATAATAATTATTTAGGTTTAACACCAATCTCGATGGTAGAGGGAGTATGCGATGCTTGATCACATCAAGCTTGGAAACACTTCCAACACATATCGTCATCTCACCTTTAGCTAGTCTCTATTTATTCCATAGCCTTTTATTTCGAGTTACTAACACTTAGCAACTGAACCGGTATCTATTACCATGGTGCTACTAGGAGTACTAGTAAAGTACACATCAATATAATGTATATCCAATATACTTCTGTCGACCTTGCCAACCTTCTCATCTAGGGTAGTTCTGCTTCAGTGACCGTTCCCCTTATTACAGAAGCACTTAGTCCCGGGTTTGGGTTCAACCTTGGGTTTCTTCACTAGAGCAGCAACTGATTTGCCATTTCATGAAGTATCCCTTCTTGCCCTTGCCCTTCTTGAAACTAGTGGTTTCACTAACCATCAATAATTGATGCTCCTTCTTGATTTCTACTTTCGTGGTGTCAAACATCGCGAATATTTCAAGGATCATCATATCTATCCCTGATATGTTATAGTTCATCACGATGCTCTAGTAGCTTGGTGGCAATGACTTTGGAGAAACATCACTATCTCATCTGGAAGATTAACTCCCACTCGATTCAAGTGATTGTTGTACCCAGACAATCTGAGTACAAGCTCAACGATTGAGCTTTTCTCCCTTAGTTTGTAGGCTAAGAAACTCGTCGGAGGTCTCATACCTCTTGACGTGGGCACGAGCCTGAAATCCTAATTTCAGCCCTTGGAACATCTCATATGTTCTGCGACATTTCAAAAACGTCTTTGGCGCCACAATTCTAAACCGTTTAACATTACTGAACTATCATGTAGTCATCAAAATGTGTATGTCAGATGTTCGCAACATCCACAGACGACGTTCAGGGTTCTGCACGCCGAGCGGTGCATTAAGGACATAAGCCTTCTGCGCAGCAATGAGGACAATCCTCAGTTTATGGACCCAATCCGCATAATTGCTACTATCAACTTTCAACTATATTTTCTCTAGGAACATATCTAAATAGTAGAACTAAAGCGCGAGCTTCAGACATAATTTGTAAAGAATTTTTTGACTATATTCATGATAATTAAGTTCATCTAATCCCATTATTTGATGAACTCCCACTCAGATAGACATCCCTCTAGTCATCTAAGTGATACATGATCCGAGTCAACTAGGCCGTGTCCGATCATCACGTGAGACGGACTAGTTATCATCGGTGAACATCTTCATGTTGATCGTATCTACTATACGACTCATGTTCGACCTTTCGGTCTCTTGTGTTCCGAGGCCATGTCTGTACATGCTAGGCTCGTCAAGTCAACCTAAGTGTTTCGCATGTGTAAATCTGGCTTACACCCGTTGTATGTGAATGTTAGAATCTATCACACCCGATCATCGCGTGGTGCTTCGAAGCAACGATCTTTCGCAACGGTGCACAGTTAGGGGGAACACTTTCTTGAAATTATTATGAGGGATCATCTTATTTACTACCGTCGTTCTAAGCAAATAAGATGCAAAAACATGATAAACATCACATGCACTCAAATAGTGACATGATATGGCCAATATCATTTTTCTCCTTTTGATCTCCATCTTCGGGGCGCCATGATCATCAACGTCACCGGCATGACACCATGATCTCCATCATCGTGTCTCCATGAAGTTGTCTCGCCAACTATTACTTCTACTACTATGGCTAGGGTTAGCAATAAAGTTGTCTCACGTAAGTGTACGTGTAAGGTCGGTCCGGGCCGCTTCATCCCACAATACCGTCGAAACAAGATATGACTAGTAACGGTAAGCATATTGAACAAAATCAACGCCCACAACAACTTGTGTTCTACTCGTGCATAGAATCTACGCAATAGACCTAGCTCATGATGCCACTGTTGGGGAACGTAGCAGAAATTTAAAATTTTCTACGCATCACCAAGATCAATCTATGGAGAGACTAGCAACGAGAGAGAGGAGTGCATCTACATACCCTTGTAGATCGCGAGCGGAAGCGTTCAAGAGAACGGGGTTAAGGGAGTCGTACTCGTCGTGATCCAAATCACCGATGATCCTAGTGCCGAACGGACGGCACCTCCGCGTTCAACACACGTACGGTTGGGAGAGACGTCTCCTCCTTCTTGATCCAGCAAGGGGAAGGATAGGTTGACGGAGATCCAGCAGCACGACGGCGTGGTGGTGGAAGTAGCGGCGATCTCGGCAGGGCTTCGCTAAGCTCAGCGAGAGGGAGAGGTGTTACGGGGGGAGAGGGAGGCGCCAGGGACTAGGGTGCGCAGCCCTCCCCCCTCTTTATATAGGGGGCCTGGGGGGGCGCCGGACCCCTAGAGATCTAATCTCAAAAGTGGGGGGGGGGCAAGGGGGGAACTTGCCCCCCAAGTCAGGTGGCGCGCCCCCCACCCCTAGGGTTTCCAACCCTAGGCGCAAGGGGAGGCCCAAGGGGGGCGCACCAGCCCACCAGGGGCTGGTTCCCTTCCCATTTCAGCCCATGGGGCCCTCCGGGATAGGTGACCCCACCCGGTGGACCCCCGGGACCCTTCCGGCGGTCCTGGTACAATACCGGTGACCCCCGAAACTTTCCCGGTGGCCGAAACTGGACTTCCTATATACAAATCTTCACCTCCGGACCATTCTGGAACTCCTCGTGATGTCCGGGATCTCATCCGGGACTCCCAACAACTTTTGGGTTACCGCATACTAATATCTCTACAACCCTAGCATCACTGAACCTTAAGTGTGTAGACCCTACGGGTCGTCACCGAACCTTAAGTGTGTAGACCCTACAGGTTCGGGAATCACACATACATGACCGAGACATCTCTCCGGCCAATGACCAACAACGGGATCTAGATACCCATGTTGGCTCCCACATGTTCCACGATGATCTCATCGAATGAACCACGATGTCGAGGATTCAAGTAATCCCATATACAATTCCCTTTGTCAATCGGTACGTTACTAGCCCGAGATTCGATCGTCGGTATCCCAATACCTCGTTCAATCTCGTTACCGGCAAGTTACTTTACTCGTACCGTAATGCATGATCCCATGACCAACCACTTGGTCACATTGAGCTCATTATGATGATGCATTACCGAGTGGGCCCAGAGATACCTCTCCGTCATACGGAGTGACAAATCCCAGTCTCGATCCGTGTTAACCCAACAGATACTTTAGGGATACCTGTAGTATACCTTTATAGTCACCCAGTTACGTTGTGACGTTTGGTACACCCAAAGCAGTCCTACGGTATCCGGGAGTTACACGATCTCATGGTCTAAAGAAATGATACTTGACATTGTAAAAGCTCTAGCAAACGAACTACATGATCTGGTTCTATGCTTAGGATTGGGTCTTGTCCACCACATCATTCTCCTAATGATGTGCTCCTGTTATCAATGACATCCAATGTCCATGGTCAGGAAACCATGACCATCTGTTGATCAACGAGCTAGTCAACTAGAGGCTCACTAGGGACATGTTGTGGTCTATGTATTCACACATGTATTACGATTTCCGGATAACACAATTATAACATGAATAATAGACAATTATCATGAACAAGGAACTACAATAATAACCATTTTATTATTGCCTCTAGGGCATATTTCCAACAGATTCTACCTCATTTGAAGCGCTCAATCGAGCTTTGAGAAGTGTCTCTTTGTCTAAATGATAAGAGACTATGTGATATGAAATAAAATTGGTGAATTTCGATGATGTTTGGGACTCATAAGTAATTTCCAATGGAGCCAAAACAGTAGGATGTAAAGGGTCTACAAGGTCAATGTGACTCCAAAGGAAATATGTAAAGGTGTAAAGCGTGACTTAAATTGAAAGATTTTGTGCAAAGAGAATGAAAAGATTACAATGAGTGTTAGTGGCACATCATGATCAACATCATGATCTGAGTTACATCAGATGAAAGTAAAGAACACAAGTGATACTACTTCAAGAAGTTGTTTATGACTAGAGCAAGTCTCTAGATAGTGGCATTTAAAGTTAAAGGAATCATATGTTATTTTGGGTTAAAGAAAATGGGAGGACAATTGTATTCATGCAAAATTGTATAATCATTCTAATCCTGTGCATGTGGATGAAGTCCTACTTGCTAGTGGTCATGTCAATCTACTACAGGAGGAGAAAAGAAGTTCTTGTCCTCAAATTTCAAAAGAATGTTCTCGATAGAGTGTCTGTCGTTATTATTATTGAGATTCACCCAGAAAAGAATAAAACAGGGGTATTAGGAATGTCGCATGGACATGCTAAGAAAGATCTCTAAAGTGTGCATGCGAGAAAAAAAACTACGCTTGTTCTTATAGTCAAGGGTAAAGGAGCTGGAAACTGTGGTGTTCCAAAAGTTGATGAGAAGAGATTGAAAATGAATATGGTGCCATATGCTTCAGCTGTTGGAAGCTCAATATATTACCCTGACACAATTCACATATCTAGGTTGTTTTGGCAATGTCCAGTACATATATAGATCACTGGAATGGAGTCAAAGATATCGGCCTCATGCTGAAAGAAATAAGTGCTCTCAAAAGACTGTGAATACAAAGACAGGACTTGTGAAATGTATAGCGAAATCCACAATCGTCGCTAACTTTCACACTTGGAGTTTTGGTGTGGAAAAGCTCCAAAGAATGAATCAATTATCATCAATGTGATGCATAAACATGTTATAGCTTGATATGAGGCTGAGGACAGGCAAAAAGGTTAAAGAAACATGTACCCGGAGTATAATGGTTGACAGCAGCAATAACCATTAAGTAATTCGCTCCTATGACAACGAGTCAAGTGTGGTGCCAAACACATTGACACAAAGTTATACGTTGTTAACGAGAAAATCTGGAATTATGTTGAAATGCTTGGAGCATGAAAGCAACAGACAAATATTTGCGAATCTGCTTAATGAATTGGCTTACCACCCAGTGCGTTCAGAGAACACACAGTCGACATGGGTTTATGGTATAGTCTATGTTTTCTGGACAATAAAGGGCCCAAAAGTTAATGTATATATTTCAAAACAGAGAGGTGTGTTGTAGGTGTCAAGTTCATCGGCGATTGAACGTGACGATAGGGCAGCTCATACGCATTAATCTGTGATGAAATGAGTACTTTGAAAAGAGTTATTTCAAAGTGCAAAGTTATAAATTTGAAAGATGAGATCAAGGGGGAGAATGTTAGTATTGATCTCTCCAGCAATGGACCCAAAGGCCCATTGGACCCTTGACTCGCTCCCTGATCGGGGGAGCCCAACCCAACTAGGTTGTGGGCCCCTAACGCGTCGACTATAAGAGGGAGGTGGGGGCCACTAGGGCACGTGCGCCAAACCAGAACCGTCGCCCACCTCCCTAACCTCACCGATCGAGGAAAGCCGGTCAGCGATGGGAAGCTCCACAACGCCCTGCCACACTTCACCGTCGACCCCTACACCGACCATCGCTGACCGTGCGCAGACCTTCATCGACGAACCAGCGATGGCCGGAACGCTAAGGTATACACAAAAACAGATCATAGACAGACTACAGATAGTTCGATCTACTCTGAAACCCTAGCCTAGTCGATCCCATGGTCCTAACATCCTTGACTAACCCGTTAATCAAAGATGGTTATGATTCCTAACCATAGACATGTGTTGTTATTTGATGGACGGGATCACATCATTAGAGAGATGATATGATGGACAAGACCCATCTGTTAGCTTAGCATTATGATCGTGACAATCTTATTGCTACTGCTTTCTTCATAACTTATACATGTTCATCTGACTATGAGATTATGCAACTCCCGAATACCGGAGGAACCCCTTGTGTGCTATGACACATCACAACGTAACTGGGTGATTATAAAGATACTCTAAAGGTTTCTCCGAAGGTGTTTGTTGGGTTGGCATAGATTGAGAATAGGATTTGTCACTCCGTGTATCGAAGAGGTATCTATGGGCGCTCTCTGTAATGCTCATCACTATAAGTCTTGCAAGCAATGTGACTAATGAGTTAGTTACAGATGAAGCATTACGGAACGAGTAAAGAGACTTGCCGGTAACGAGATTGAACTAGGTATGATGATACCGACGATCGAATCTCTGGCAAAGTAACATACCGATGACAAAGGGAACAAAGCATGTTGTTGTGCAGTTTGACCGATAAAGATCTTCGTAGAATATGTAGGAGCCAATATGAGCATCTAGTGTCGGGGGGATGAACCCCGGGCAGGCAACAGAACCCGGATCTATTTCAAAAACAGCGGGGCCCGCAACGCCTCGCAAACCAGCGTGCACCAGGCCGGGTCGCTCGACCCGGCAAGGCCCGCAACCCGGCCAAGACCCTCGACTCGGCAATGTACGTTGACCCGGACGCAGCAGCTGGTGCAAGCCAATTCAACCCGGCGCAACCGTGGCTTCACCAGCAAGCCAACCTACCCATGGCATCCACGGCAACCCAGCCACAGGTCAGCTCCTGTCCCATCCAGGCCGTACGATGGGATGAGACCTCAATACCGATGACCAAGACTATAGTGCTCCCGCCCATGCCTGTGGTCAGCCGAAGCGTGGCAACAGTGCCCCTTACCTACCCGCTGACCAGGGCCGGCACGGCAACAGTGTCCTCGCCCTC
Organism: Triticum dicoccoides; assembly: GCF_002162155.2. Taxonomy (NCBI): domain Eukaryota; kingdom Viridiplantae; phylum Streptophyta; class Magnoliopsida; order Poales; family Poaceae; genus Triticum; species Triticum dicoccoides. The sequence goes on along the minus strand of NC_041391.1, from coordinate 703,129,984 downwards.
ACCGCTAACGACAGCAAGCGGCGGCCTGACGGAGAACACTGTGCGCGGCTCTACTCGGCCACGCCATGACGATCGACAAGACGGTGTACAGTCCCCTAGGTACGCGGGGCCCGCACCTAGGGGAACCCGGTGAACCACAAGCCCACACGCGGGACCCAGCCCGGTACCCCGGACACCGACAATACGGACCCACCGACTCGGCACATTGCCATTGTAACCCTGGGTAGGTTGACCTATAAAACCCCCAGGAACCCACGCTTACAGAGGCAGGTATGCATGAGAGACGAAGCAAGCAAGCAGGCAAGAAAGAGAAACCCAGGCAAGCATAGGACTAGCCACGGCACAACAACACCAGGGAGAAGGAGCAGCCTGAGCCTCGGCCAGCCTCCTTCCTCCCCCACATAGCTCCAGGAGCAACTTTGTACTATCAGCCATCCAACTAAACTCGGCACGACTAGGGGTGTTATCTCTCCGGAGAGCCCCGAACCTGGGTATGTCCGGCGTCCTGCGCCCGCACATATCAACCTCGCCGCCGGAGCCCACCAGCGCCCTCGAGCCTCCTCCTCGCTTTAGCCATCCCTTGGCATCTGTTGTGCGCCCACCACGACAGTTGGCACCCACCGTGGGGCAGCTCAAGGAGCTGGCCGGAAGCATGCTTCGGAAGGGGCCCTTCTCCTACTCCGACGAGTCCGTCGCCCTGGAGGATGACATCATCGGCGCGCTTGCCGCCTCCTTCACCGCGCTGCGCATCTCCGACGCGCTCACGGCCGACGAGTACCCCAGCGAGGTGCTCAGCTACTCCAACTCCCCGCTCTCTCTCAGCGGCAGATTCACCACTGCGGCGACGGACGCCCACGTGGAGGTCTTCTTCACCGGCGATGGCGCCTCTTCCTCGTCAAGCAAGGCGAGAAGAGTCGTCGAAGCCGCGGTCGCCATGGCACAGATGGAGCCGTCCGACCCGCTGCGCGCCGCGATGCAGAACCTCCGCATCCCCATCGGCACCAACATTGACGCCACCAACGTCGCTGAAGCCCGAACCCAGCTCGTGGATAGGCGCCAACAGATGCTGGACCTGTCCGAGACGCTGGCCGCCACCCGGCGTCGCCTGGAAGCTGCTCAGATGGAGCACGATGCCGCCCAAGTATTCACTCCCGCTGCGGCTGAGCCAAGCCGGGCCGCCGATACTCGCGCCCGGGGAGGAGTGATCGGCCGGGCCTTCGCCGCCGTCCGGACCATCTACGAGACCCCAGTCAAGAACATGCGCGCTGCGGAGGCAGCCGCACTTGGCCTCGACCAACTCGCGGGCGAGGAGCTCAAGGAGCGCATCGGGCGGATGCGCGAGCTCCTCCACGCCGCCAACACCCAGCAGGTTCGCCTCAAACAGCTCGCCAAGTCGGCCGGGTCCGGCTCCGCCCGGCTTGCACTACAAGAAATATGTCAACTAGTGACCTTCTGTCAGTGACCCTGGAAGAATTAGTCATAGATCTATGACCATCTGAGACCAATTGGTCAAAAGCTGTTCGGGGGGCTCCAAACCCTAAACCATTGTGACCATTTTGGTCAGAAAGGTCGTAATTTCCTTACACGAAATGGTCACAAAGCAAACAGTGATGGTCCGCTGCCTTATTCCTAGTTGTTAATGACCAATATAGATGGCCATAGCCTTGTAGATTGTGGTGGGTTGTGATGACTAGGGGCCATCTCATCAGTTTTGCCTATGTGTCATGTCCATGTGTCAATTTTTTCCCTAGGTTGTGAAGCAACCTATATTTCTGTTATTCCAAAAATTCCCAAAAAAATCTCATAAATTGTTTGGATCATATCTTCATCAAATATGTCAAAAACCTTCCTTGCCTAGTTCAAAAATAACTCAACAATATTCATTTTCCTATTCTGTTCAGAGCAGCACTTTGTGAAGGAAGTGTTATTTATATATTCTTGATTTCCCTAAAAATTTGTGAAGACGGTCTTCTTAGTAACTGATCATCCTCAGCCAAAACTCACGCCCATTAGCCATGTGCATTTCCCGTACTGCAAATCAAACACTTGGTTGCTTATTCATGTTTGAGCATCGATCGGTCTCCTCGTGAGAATCTTATGTTATAATTTTCTTCCTAGCATCTACCTGGGGAGTGACCAACCCACTAGACATGCCTAGGCCGCCCAGAACGCATGGCAACACCACGGTCACGTGGTCTACGCAGCGGGCATGCGAGCTTATGTGCTCTAGAGTTGGGGCCCTCAGCCACCGTCCAAACCTCGATGTCTCGCCATCAAACCATGTATTTCTGATTAAATAGATACTTATTTACCAAGAAATGATTTTTGGAAAAAATAAAGAGCAAACTATGAGGCACTTGTAGTTCAAATTTGATCCGCTTCCAACTGAATCAGCGGGAATTTGTCTTTTTCACCAGAGGTGGATCAAAACTTTTGACACCCAAGCATTTTGTAAATTGTGCATTATATATGGCCTAGTATTTTTTAAAATTGATTAGGTCCAATTTTGCAAAAAATATATGGTACATCCTTCACAAAAAAACCCATTTTGGGCCCTCGAAAAAATGGAAAATGATTTTTCTTCCAAAGAAAATGAAAACTTCCTTAGGCAACATTGTTTGTCATTCCAATATGCACCCTTGTGCACAATATGAGATCATTTGAATAAACTATGCCATGAATGTGGCCATAAGATTGATCATTTGGCTTGAAAGCCATGAATCTTCACACTTGATAGCTCATTTCTGAGAACACTTTTTTAAAATTACCGTATTACAAGTTTATTATTTTTGCTGGAAACTTGGTCACATATAATGACACAATGCGAAGGTTTTCCAATTTTTTGATTTTTTTGAATTTTTTATGCCCGTTTCAAAATGCGGTCAAAACGACGGGCTTGACCGTTCCTATCTAGTTGTTGAATCTTGGAATTTTTTGGTGTTTCTTTGATTAAATAGATACTTATGTACCTAGAAATGATTTTTGGAAAAAATAAAGAGCAAACTACGAGGCAGCTGCAATTCAAATTTGACCCGCTTCCAACTGAATCGACGGGAATTTGTCTTTTTCATGAGAGGTGGATCAAAGCTTTTGACACCCAACCATTTTGTCAATTTTGCATTAAATATGGCCTAGTATTTTATAAAATTGATTAGGTCTAATTTTGCAACAAATATATGGTAGGTCCTTCACAAAAAAAACTCATTTCAGGCACTCTGAAAATGGAATGAATTTTCCGTGCAAAGAAAATGAAAACTCCCTTAGGCAACATTGTTTGGAATTCCAAGATGCACCCTTGTGCACAATATGAGATCATTTGAACAAACTATGCCATGAATGTGGCCATAAGATTGATCACTTGGCTTGAAAGCCATGAATCTTCACACTTGATAGCGCATTTTTTAGAACACTTTTTTTAAAATAATTACAGTATTACAAGTTTATTATTTTTCCTGGAAACTTGGTCACATATAATGACACAATGCGAAGGTTTTCCAATTTTTTGATTGTTTATGATTTTTTTATGCCCGTTTCAAAATGCGGTCAAAACGGCGGGCTCGACCGTTCCTATCTAGTGGTTGAATCTTGGAATTTTTTGGTGTTTCTCTGATTAAATAGATACTTATGTGCCTAGAAATGATTTTTTGAAAAAAAATAAAGAGCAAACTACGAGGCAGTTGCAGTTCAAATTTGACCCGCTTCCAACTGAATCGACGGGAATTTGTCTTTTTCACGAGAGGTGGATCAAAGCTTTTCACACCCAACCATTTTGTCAATTGTGCATTAAATATGGCCTAGTATTTTATAAAATTGATTAGGTCTAATTTTGCAACAAATATATGGTAGGTCCTTCACAAAAAAAACTCATTTCAGGCACTCAGAAAATGGAAAATGAATTTTCCGTGCAAAGAAAATGAAAACTCCCTTAGGCAACATTGTTTGGAATTCTAATATGCACCCTTGTGCACAATATGAGATCATTTGAACAAACTATGCCATGAATGCGGCCATAAGATTGATCATTTGGATTGAAAGCCATGAATCTTCACACTTGATAGCTCTGAGAACACTTTTTTAAAATAATTACCGTATTACAAGTTCATTATTTTTCCTGAAGACTTGGTCACATATAATGACACAATGGGAAGGTTTTCCAATTTTTTGATTTTTTTGAATTTTTTATGCCCGTTTCAAAATGCGGTCAAAACGGCGGGCTTGACCGTTCCTAGCTAGTGGTTTAAATCTTGGAATTGTTTTGGTGTTTCTATTATTAAATAGATACTTATGTACCTAGAAATGATTTTTGGAAAAAATAAAGAGCAAACTATGAGGTAGCTACAGTTCAACTTTGACCCGCTTCCAGCTGAATCGGCGGAAATTTGTCTTTTTCACAAGAGGTGGATCAAAACTTTTTACACCCAACCATTTGGTAAATTGTGAATTAAATATGTCCTAGTATTTTAGAAAATTTATTTGGTACAATTTTGCAAAGAATATATGGTAGGTCCTTCACAAAAAACCTCTTTTCGGGCACTCGAAAAATGGAAAATGAATTTTCCGTGCAAAGAAAATGAAAACTCCCTTAGGCAACATTGTTTGGAATTCTAAGATGCACTATTATGCACAATATGAGATCATTTGAACAAACTATGCCATGAATGTGGCCATAAGATTGAGCATTTGGGTTGAAAGCCATTCATCTTCACACTTGATAGCTCGTTTCTCAGAACACTTTTTTAAAATAATTGCCGTATTACAAGTTTATAATTTTTTCTGGTAACTTGGTCACGTATAATGACACAATGCGAAGGTTTTCCAATTTTTCGATTTTTTTTGAATTTTTTATGCCCGTTTCAAGATGCGGTCAAAACGGCGGGAATGACCGTTCGTAGCTAGTGGTTGAATCTTGGAATTTTTTTGGTGATCTCTGATTAAATAGATACTTACGTACCTAGAAATGATTTTTGGAAAAAATAAAGAGCAAACTACGAGGTAGTTGTAGTTCAAATTTGACCCGCTTCCAACTGAATCGGTGGAAATTTGTCTTTTTCCCCAGAGGTGTATAAAAACTTTTGACAACCAACCATTTTGTCAATTGTACATTAAATATGGCCTAATATATTATGAAAATGACCTGGGCCCATTTTGCAACAAATATATGGTAGGTCATTTACAAAAAAAAACTCAATTTGGGCACTTGAAAAATAGAAAATGGATTTTTTGACCAATTTAGATGGTCATAACATCATACCATATTCTGATTGGTCCGTGGACGTATCATGCGGATCATGCGTGGAACACCCTCGGATGATCGTGGATCCAACGCCAGTCCTCAGACCTTCCACACCATCCCCGAAACCCTAGCTCTGCCCTGTGGTCATTTTGCATCCACCCCCCGCCTCCTTTCTTTCCCTCGCTCTCTTCTCTTCCAAACCCTAGCTCCTCTCGATCCCCTCCCCGCCAGCCCCTCCCACTCCAACCCTCACCGCCACCCGCCCCTCCCCTCGCTCTCCTCAATCTAGATGGCCGTTCTCTGCTCCTCCCTCCCTCCCCTCCGGCAAGATCCCCACCCTCAGCTCCTCCCTCCCTCTCTCCCCTTCGGCAAGATCCAGCGTGCAGCCTCCCTTCCCTCGATCCAGATCGAGGCACCGGCCGCCCTGCCTCCGTCTCCCACCAGTGGAAAGCTCCACCGCCACCGCCCCCACCCAACACCGCCACCTCCACCCAATGCCGACCTCGTCTCCACCACCCACACTGCCCCCTCGCCTTCACCCATCAGATCCACTAGGGTTTGCGGTCGGAGAAAACAGGAGCCGGTCGGTGATGGAATCTCGTCGTGGGTACTGGCAGAGGAGAAGAAGGCCCACCGGGAGGCCCTCACCGACTCCCTCGCGCGTGCCATGGTCGAGATGGGCTTAGCTGATGTCCGGCTCCACGAGCATGCGTCAGGAGATGAGGTGCTCCGCCTCCTCAACCACACCGAGGCAACATCGGCGTGCTTCTCCTCCCCATGGACTTGGTGAAGGTACGCATCATCCTTCCCCTGTCTGCCCTCATCTGCTCGCTTTGACCCTTATCTCATCTCTGTCCTAGGTGAGGGTACGCCGGACTTCTTCTCCAACCGCAAGGATATTCTCCTCCATCGGAGCAAGGACGACACCGGCGGCCTTCCCCCGACGGATATGCATCGCCTCGCCGGTGGATCAACCCGAAGGTGCCCTTCTGCGGCCTCCAGCGCATCTCACCATGTAGGAAACCGCCCCCCTTTTTGTTTCGCTTTGCTTGCTATTGCGGTTAAGTTGCGCGCTGCTTGTTATGTTGGGCCACACTTATTATGTTCCACTTCAAGGAAGGGTCCGGCACCGTGATCTCCATCTAGGATATCTGTTGGAGTCGGGCCAGATCAGGAGAATCACCTGATTGGTAGTCATAGAGTGTGTACCGAGTTAGGAGTGGCACATAGGTGGTAGCATTGGTAGATCAGTTTAGGTTATAATCTAGTGTCATATCCAGTTTGTGTTCAGCAAAGAATCCCTAGTACATAAAGGAATTTAAGCTATTGGTTGCAACTTATGGAATCAAGCAAGAAGAGATAGTTAGTCCACTTAGTCTTACCTACACAGTGAATTCTAGTTCACTTGTCATATGGCATAGCTTATTAGCAACTGCTGCTCTTTATTTCAAGCAGTAATGCGGTAGCCTACTTTGTAAACTAATGATTTGTATGTGTTAAGTTTTCAACCCCGGCAACCCCACTATGGTCACTTGCTTCCTAATCCAACACATCAAATCTTTGAAAGGCTCTTATGTTTTCTGCATTACAAAAGATTGCAAGTTCAACTTCACAAATACTTCCCTTGACTGACATGTGATGTGGTTTCCTGCCATGGATGAGCAGCTACAGCCGGATGGATCAGCAATGGCGCGGCGCTTTCTGCAGAGCACGTCCAAGATGGCGAGTAGGACGAGGTACTGCACGGGGAGGATCAAGTCTTTCGTTGTCCCCCTCGCCAACTACTCCCTCGACACCACCGCCTCTCCAGGTACACGGGGAGGATCATTTCTATTTTGAGCAAGTTTGTCCATGGCATGTGGTTATTGATTGACCACAGGGGCATACTCTGAGTGATAAGATGTCAATGTGCATATACTGTGGAACTAGCTGCTAAGTTATATCATTGTTTGCCTGGTGTTAAATTTTGTGGCTATAATGGAACTTCAGTATCATTTGTTCTATTCATCCCAGAAAATTAATACTTAATGTTGTTTTTACATGTTTTGCAAATCTTCTTGTTCCAGCAATGTTTGAGTATCTGTTAACAAAATAACATTAGTAGTGCTCTGATTTAGTTCTCATCAAAATCAACATCCCTCTCTTGTGTTCCTGTTATGAGAATTGTTCCTTCAAGGATATGCTAGAATGACATATGTGTTCAATCTTCAATGTGAACAATTAGTGTTTTCCTCTTTGTTTTGGCCCCTAAATATTTTTCTTGAAGCTCCACTGCCGCATCCTGTTCCTGGTACAACAAGTACTAGTAGTGCTCTGAATATAAGTGTTGCATGTGTAATTAATAAATGGCAGAAATAACACCTGCTTGCTATCTCCCGGTCCTGGCGCGTGTGATCTGACTGGGTTGCGTTGGTGTGTGGTTGCAGGACAAGGTGGTGAACCTGCTGTTCAAGAAGAGGCCGAAGTTTTGGCATCGGTGGAGGCCGAAGAGGATCTGCAAGGATCTCAGCAGCATCGGCGACACTAGTATGCTGAATACCAGTTTCCTATAAAAGAAATATGCTGCACTTGTCATCTCTATTTCCTGTAAAACAAATATGCTGAATACCAGTTTCTACCAGTCTGACGGTGGCTTGTGTGCGTTGGAGTTATTATCTCTGTCACCAAGGAGGGTGTCAAGTTCTCCACTACTGGAGACATTGGAACTGCAAACATCGTTTGCAGGCAAAACAAGATTGTTGACAAGGTATCTTGTGTTGCTTCTCCCCTGCTTAGTACTGTTAATCTATTTCCTCTAGGAATTTTGATAGTGTGACTTCTTAGATATACTGCATACTAAAAGTTAAGAACCCCAACTGATTTGTTCTCAATCTGATTGCTTGCTGGTTACTCAGTTTTTATATCTGGACAGTGTTGTAATACACTATTGTGTCCCTATGATGTGAAAGTTATGGTCTGAATAGCTTTATATTAGGAACTGCTTGAGTCTCTATGATGTTCTCTCTTAGTATCATGTCATGAGCAATGAGGCGTGCATATATAACTGAGCTGTATAAGACCAGCAAGTTTTTTTGCCAATTAGCTTTCCGTGTGCATGCTCTTAATCCCCATAGCACTAAGAGAGGACCTTACTGATTCCCATATTACTATTTTCTGTATCAAACATCTATGTTCTAGCTCTGTCAAATATAATGAACCTGCCTATGTTCCATTTTGCTATTTGTACTTGGATAGCAAAGCTAAAATCTGTATAGTGCTCTGTGTGTAATACCAAGTTGTTCCTGTTATTTACAAACTGATGTTCTTATACACTGATCCACAACACCTTACATTACACATTTGGAATTAATTAAAATACATCTAAACACAGTGCTTCAACATAGATTTATCCTATGATTATACCTGAGACATTAGTTTGTTTTTATGATTTTGTTTCCCACAGTGCTTCAAGCTTGTTTATTAACTCGATTTGTTGTTATTCTGTTTAACAGGAGACTGCAGCAGAAGCAGAGAAGACGGATGCTACACCAATCCAAGAGTAGCTAGCTTTAACTTGGCAGAGAGTTTTATTTTTCAATCACAATATTTGTATTGTGTGGAATATTGTATGGTTATGTACGTGAAGTTTTAAGTTCCTGGGCATGCAAATATTTGTAGGTTAAACTGGTTGTTGTGATGTGAACGAGTGTTATTTGAATATTTTCACATTCTGTTCTGTTCTGTTCTGTACAGAATATATGTTCTGTTTGGTTGTTATTTGAAGATTTTCATATTCTTTTCTTCTTTCTGTTTGATATATACTGCTTAAAAAGCGATGTGGATCCACTGCCAAGAAAAAGCTGACAATTGGGACCCATCTAAAAATTGGACCACAAAAAACCCTCGAAAATAAAAATGAAATGGACCGCAAAAGGCCATGCCTAAAAAATAAAAAGGCCAAATTGTTGGGCCAGGCCCATGTAGCTAAAGAAAATTAATAGAGAAAAATATATAGTAAAAAGGCCGAATTGTTGGGCTAGGCCCATGTAGAAAACCGAATTGGACCGGGCTGAATCTTGTGCCACATCAGCTTGCCACGCTGGATGCCTACGTGGCCTGGGGAGCTTGCTAGTGACCAAAACACCACAATAGACATATTTTGGTCATAAACGTCTACGACCATTCCAGAAGAAAGGTCGCTATAGTCAGTTAATGACGGCTAGCTTTTGACCTTATGTTTTTGGTCACAAAAAGGTCACAAATTGAAAACAGTGACCATTCAGTGACCAATAGTGGTGGTCACAAGTTGACATATTTCTTGTAGTCTTGGCGGGCCCGGCGAACTTCCGCACACGGCCGCCTCGCCGCCCGGCGAGGCGCACTCCGGCCAAGCCCGGACCCGGCGCAACCCGGCCGGCACCGCTGCCGATGCTCTGGGCAACGAGCCCGCCCCAAAGACCCAGTGCGGACCTGGCCAGCATGGCCGGCATCCGGCTCCAGCCGACCCGGCCCCTCGGGGCCTGGCCGCCAGTCGACTCGGCCCGCGCACCATCGACGACGCTGACGTGCGCCACCGCCTCGATCAACTCGCTCGCTCCCTGGAGGTGGAGGAGAGCGGCGCTATCGGGCCATCATGCTTCGGCCCACACATCCGGGAGGAGCCCTTCCCCAAGGGGTTCGTGCTTCCCCGTGACACCCCCAAGTACAATGGGATCGTGAAGACTGGCTCACCGAGTACACCACGACCATTGGCATCACCGGTGCCAATCGTCGTCTCGCCGTGCGCTACACACCGCTCATGCTCCAAGGATCGGCTCGCACATGGTTGAACAGCCTGCTGATGGGCAGCATCAACACATGAGTGATTTTGAGGAAGCATTTGTCCGCAACTTCACGGGGACGTACAAGCGGCGCGGTCACCCCAGCCAGCTTGCCATGTGCATGCAGGGGCCGATGGAGACCGGTAGCGAGTATCTCGTACGCTGGACCGAGATCTGGAACAGCTGCGAGGGCGTCCATGAAGTCCGGGCGATCCAATACTTCGTCAGCGGGTGCCGAGACGGCACCCTCCTCAAGCACAAGCTTCTACGCTCCGAGCCGGCCACCATGGCCGCGCTCATGGTGACGGCGGAGAAGTACGCCAACGCCGACTCCGCCATGAAGATCCAGGTGGCGCTGGATGAGGCCGGCAAGGCAAAGCCGGTCCCTCCATCGAAGCCGGCCGGTGAAAGCAGCCGGTAGCAGCATCACCAGAGCAACAAGCGCAAGGCCGACCAGCTGGCGCAACGTCACGACAACCGGCTCATCGCGGCCGCCGAGCCCGCGGCGGACCCGGCAGCGAAGCGCCGGCAGACCGGCAAGATGGCATGGCAACCCGCCATGAGCTTTGAAGAGATGCTCGACGCCCCATGCAAGCACCACAGCGGCGCAAGACCCTCCACGCACACGCTTCGACAGTGCACCATCACCAGGCGCATCATGAGGGGCGACGTTCCACCTCCTCCAGCTCCGGCTCCGGCTCCGGGCGCGGGGCAGCCGCCCCCGCCTCCGCCGCCGCCTCCCGCCGTCGGCGCGATGCGGAACGACGCCTACCCGGACCAGAACACGGCCTACATCGTCTTCACCAGCCTCGGCGACGACAAGCGCGGCGAGCGCCTCCTCCGGCAGGAGGTGAAAACCGTCGTCCCGGCCAAGACGGACTTCATGCATTGGTCGGATCGCCCGATCACCTGGACCCGGGAGGATCACCCGGCAGTCATGCTGAGCCCGGGTGGGTACTCCCTCGTCCTCAACTCTACCATCATCACGCGGCGCGCCTGCAAGTTCTCCCGAGTCCTCATCGACGGCGGCAGCAACATTAACATCCTCTACCACGACACGATGACCAAGCTCGGCCTCAAGGCCGAGGACTTTGAGCCAACCCGGACTGTCTTCCACGGCAGCATACCTGGCCTGTCCTATTCACCCATTGGGCGGGTCCGGCTCGATGTCCTGTTCGGCTACAACAACCACTTCTGACGCGAACCAGTCTGGTTCGAGGTGGTGGACCTGTCCAGCGCGTATCATGCGCTGCTGTGCCGGCCCGCGCTCGCCAAATTCATGGCGGTCCCCCACTACGCGTACCTGAAGATGAAGATGCCGGGTCCCAAGGGCCTCATTACCGTCGTCGGCGACTACCGCAAGTCTCTAGAGTGCGCCCGAGACAGCGCCAAGCTGGCCGAGTCGCTGGTCATTGTCGAGGAGTGGCGCCAGCTCGACCGGATTGTCGCCCTGGCCGGCGAGGCCTCTGCTGCGTCGATCTCGAACCAGGACCCGGCCGATGAGGCCACCTTCAAGCCCTCCAAGGAAACCAAGAAAGTAAAGCTGAACCCGGAAGACCCCAGCTGAGCAAGTACATTGTTGTAGGCGCCCACCTCGACAGCAAATAGGAAGGCGAGCTCGTCGACTTCGTCCGTGAGAATCGGGATATCTTCGCATGGACCCCCAAAGACATGCCATGTATCCCGACGAAGTACGCCGAGCACAAACTCCACGTCCTCAAGGACGCCAAGCCTGTCCGTCAACCCCTCCGTCGATTTTTCGAAGAGAATAGAAGAACCATTGGTGAAGAGGTCGTCAAGCTCTTGGCGTCCGGCTTCATAATGGAAGTGTTTCACCCCGAGTGGTTGGCCAACCCAGTCCTCGTCCTAAAGAAGAACAAGACCTGGCGCATGTGTATCGACTACACCAGCCTCAACAAGGCCTGTCGCAAGGATCCGTTCGCTCTCCCGCGGATCGACCAAGTCATCGACTCGACCGCCGGGTGCGAGCTGCTATCCTTCCTGGACGCCTACTCCGGCTATCACTAGATCAAGCTGGACCCGGCCGATGCCCTGAAGACGTCCTTCATCACGCCCTTTGGGGCGTACTGTTACATCACCATGTCGTTCGGCTTGAAGAACGCCGGCGCCACCTTCCAACGCTGCATGCAGAAATGCTTGCTACCGCAGCTCGGCCGCAACATCGACGTGTACGTGGACGATATCGTGGTGAAGACCAAGCAGCACCTCACACTCCTCGACGATCTGAAGGAAACATTCGCCAACCTCCGCGAATACAAGGTCAAGCTCAACCCGGAAAATTGCGTCTTCGGCGTCCCAACCGGAAAGCTGCTCGGTTTCCTCGTCTCGGAACGAGGCATCGAGGCGAACCCGGAGAAGATCAAGGCCATCGACCGCATCCGCAAGCCAACCCGGCTGCGCGATGTCCAGAAGTTCAGAGGCTGCCTGGCCTCGGTCAGCCGGTTTCTAAGCCGGCTGGGCGAGAAGGCACTACCCCTGTACCAGCTAATGAAGAAAACAAGCCCGTTCGAGTGGAGCGGCAAGGCGGACGAAGCTTTCCAAGACCTCAAGCACATACTCTCCACCGCACCAGTCCTGGCCGCACCAACCGACAAGGAGTCACTGTTGCTCTACATAGCCGCGACCTCGCGGGTGGTCAGCACAGTGTTGGTGGTGGAGCGACTGGAGAAGGGCAAGATCCAGGCCGTCCAGCGCCCGGTCTACTACCTGAGCGAAGTGCTCTCCACCTCCAAGCAGAACTACCCGCACTACCAGAAGATGTGTTACGGCGTGTACCTCACCGCCAAGAAGCTGAAGCAGTACTTTCAAGAACACGTTGTCACCGTCGTCAGCACGGCGCCTATCGCAGAAATCATCGGGTGCCGAGACGCCTCTGGCCGGGTCGCCAAGTGGGCGATCCAGATAGCCGGCCACACCATCCTCTACGAGCCGCGCACCATGATCAAGTCTCACGCCCTGGCTGATTTCCTCGTCGACTGGACCGAGACCCAGTACCTGCCGCCGCCTCCCGACTCGACGCATTGGCGCATGCACTTCGACGGGTCCAAGATGCGACTCGGCTTAGGGGCCGACATCGTACTGTCATCTCCAAAGGGTGACTGACTCCGCTATGCACTCCAGATCCACTTCGTCGCCTCCAACCATGTCACCGAATACAAAGCCCTTGTACACAGCATCCGGCTCGCCAAGGAACTCGACATCCGGCGCATCCTGTGCTATGGCGACTCGGACTTGGTGGTGCAGCAGTGCTCCGGCGAGTGGGGCGCCCGCAACTCCAACATGGCAAGCTACCGCTTCCTCATACAGAAGCTATCCGGATCCTTCAATGGCTGTGAATACCTCGACGTCCCGCGCGCGGAGAATGAGGCAGCCAACACACTCGCCAAGATCGCCTCGTCATGTCAAGCCATCCCGTCCGGCGTCTCCCTCGAGCACCTGCACAAACCGTCCGTCAAGCCGTCGCCGGACTCCGAGTCCATCCATGTCCCAAAAGACCCAGCCGCGCCGCAAGCCGGCCCAGGGACTACTGAACCCGGCCCGGGGGCTGCTCAGCTCAACCCGGCCACCATCGCCCCGGACCCGGCCGTCGTCGTCACCAACCCGGGGGCTGCTCAACCCGGCCCAAGAGCCGCCGAGTCGGAAGCCACCCAGGTGGACGTCTTCACCGTCGTCGCGGCCCCATCTTTGGCCTTCCCGATATCAGAGTTTCTGGAGAATGGGGTTCTCCTCATGGACGAGACCGAGGCTCGGCAAGTTCAGCGCCGGACGTCCGCTTACAGCATCATCAACAACGAGCTCATCAAGCGCAGCTCTACCAGCGTGTTCCAACGCTGCGTCGAGCAGGATCGCGACATCGACATCCTCCTCGACATTCACCAGGGCGAGTGCGGGCACCATGCCATATCACGATCCCTCGTAGCCAAGGCGTTCCGCCACGGCTTCTACTGGCCAACGGCCCTCGAAGACACCGAGTCGCTCGTCCTCAATTGTGAAGGATGCCAACATTCAGCAAACGCAGCCACTAGCTGGCGTCAGCACTCCGCACCATACCTATCGCCTGGCCCTTCGCGGTCTAGGGACTCGACATGGCGGGACCCTTCGAAACCGCTCGAGGCGGCATGACGCACTTACTGGTGGCAGTGGACAAATTCACCAAGTGGATCGAGGCAAGACCAATCAAGAAATTGGACGGGCCAACAGCCGTCCGGTTCATCAAGGACATAGCGGTGCGCTACGGCATGCCGAACAGCATCATCACCGACAACGGCACCAACTTCGCCAAGGGCGCGCTCGAGCAATATTGCTCCGTCTCCGGCATCCGCCTCGACCTGGCCTCCGTGGTACATCCGCAGTCCAACGGGCAGGTCCAGCGGGCCAACGGACTCATCCTGTCCGGCATCAAGCCGCGACTCGTAGAGCCACTCGTCCGCTCACCCGGCAGTTGGCTCGATGAGCTGCCTGTAGTTCTCTGGAGTCTGCGCCCAACTCCAAACCGGTCGACCGGGTTCACCCCGTTCTTCCTCGCCTACGAATCCGAAGCCATCATCCCGACCGATGTCGAGTTCGACTCGCCGCGTGTCATGATGTACACCAAAGCCGAAGCAAGAGAAGCACGCGAAGACGGTGTCGACCTGCTCGAAGAGGCGTGCCTTCTAGGACTTAGCCGCTCGGTTATCTACCAGCAAGGCCTGAGGCACTACCACCGCAAGAAGATCAAGACTCTCGCATTCCGCGAAGGCGACCTCGTTCTCCAACTCGTCCAAGAGCAGGCAGGCCAGCACAAGCTATCCTCTCCATGGGAGGGCCCGTTCATCGTGAGAAGGACTTTGCGCGACCGCAACGCCTACTACCTCATCGACATGCGCAAGTCGAAGAAGCGCAAGAGGGACACCGCCAGCGAAGAAACAACCCGGTCGTGGAACGCGGAACTCCTCCGTTCATTTTACAATTAGCCACGCGAATGTATGTATCAATGCCTTTTGTAAGCATATGAAACTATGGGGTTCCCGAGCGAGACCTGGGGGCTGCATTTTGCCAACCAATTTATTGTGACCATATTTTGCATCACTTTACTACCGAACCCAGCCGCCGGCTCGACTAGCTCGACCCGGGGCTCGGGGGCTGGCCGGCTTGATCATCACCCCGCCGCTTTACTTGGTGATTCCTAATAAAGTTATGATGCCACGATCCCCCACTTCGCCCTAAAACCGCAGATCCAGCTCTGGCTGACGGCAGGCAAGCACAACGGGCCAAAGCTCCCCTACGATTCATACACTAAGTCAAAAGCCGCCGGGTCGACCAACCCGGCCCGATGCTCGTCAACTAAGTTAGCCGCATGACCGGCTGCTCACCAACCGGCCAAACTAGATTGCCGCCAGCCGCCCCAGTGGGTGTTTTGCTCGCGCTCAACGCTTCTAAGGACCCAACTCCTGCGCGCGCCTCTCAAAGAGCCGAACTCCTTGTCATGGACCGGAGCCTCGGCCGTCT
>NC_041391.1:703095734-703114121 GCF_002162155.2 Triticum dicoccoides | reverse complement strand
CATGAAATAAGTTTGAAAAAAGCAGAAGGCAAAAAGCAAATAAACACTCACAACATTTACACAAAAATGTTTTAAGAAAGGCCCATGGCCCGAGTTCATTACACCCTGAAAACCCCCAGTGGGTGGATGGACCTGCTACTTAACAAAGTTTTCTACAAAGATTCTCAGGCATTCCCAGTGCCGCGTCGCGACGTCGACGGCTCCCCCCTGTCGGCCTCCGGGTCTAGCGAAGCACCAGTGTCCGCTTGGGCTTCCGCGTCGCCGTAGACGCTCGTCTCCTCCGAGCTGCCCTCCGGGTCACGAAGAAGCAAGCCATAGTCGTCGCCATCCACGACCGCACCGTCTTCCGTCCGCTCCGGATGGAACTCGTCGTGGAAGGCGAACTCGGCGATATAGCTGGCTCGGGAGGCAATCCGGCTGGCCTGCTCCTGCAGCAACTGCTCTGAACCAGCGCGCTAACCCATCAGCGCGTCCAGCTGAAGATCCGGATGCCAAGACAGCGTGATCCGGAGCGCCATCTCAGCACCGGCCCGGGCAGCGGAAACGCGCCAGCCGCTAAGGCGATCCGGGCCCACTCCAACCAGCGCGCCAGGCGCGAGAAGCTGCGCGGATGGACGGAGTCCAGCCATAGGGCCGCCATCATCGCGGTGCCGGCTCGGGACGGCCGCTCCATCTGCGTCCCCAAGACCCACAGCCGGGCCTCAGCAGCGACAAGGTCCAGGCCGTCAGCGGATCCGTCCCGGACCCAACAATGCCGGTTGGATCGCGCTGGTAGTGGACGGCTTCCTCCGCCAGCCGCTGCATCTCCGGAAAGGCCCCTGTAGCCAAAGAAGAAACAAGTCAGAAGAGCAACAAGGAAGAAAGGGCTGGGTCCCGACCCAGCAAACAACGAAGAAGCAACACTTACTGGAGAAAGACTCTTCCAGGTGCTGCGCCTCGAGCAATGTACCATGTTGCTCCCGCTCCAAGACGCGATCCCGCTCCCCAAGTGCCTTCTCTAGGTCAGCCGCCATAGCAAGGGCCGCCTTCAGCTCGGCATCCTTGTCTTCGGTCGCCTTCTCGGCCGCTTCACGACGGCGAGCCTCGGCCTGGCGAGCCTCCTCAGCCGTGGTGGCTTGCTCCCGCAGATGCTCCACCTCGGCCTGGAGCCGGCCCTTGTCATCGACCAGCTGGCCGCGTTGCTGGTCCGCCTCGACCAGGGCCTGCTGCGTCTCCACCGCCTTGGTGGCCTCCGCCTTAAGAAACTCCACCTCGGCCTCAAGGAGGCTCTTATGACCCACCAGGTGCTCATGCAGCCGGTTGGCCTCATCAAGAGACCGCCGGGCCACGGCCGCCTCTGCCCTCGCCTGCGCCGCCTCGACGCCGAGACGGACGGTATAAGCAACAAGCCGGTCATAATGATAACTAGCCTGAAACAGCCGGGTCCGCCAAGACAGCACCTCGGCTGCGAAGAAAAAGAACTCAACAGAAAGAAAAAGACAAGACCTAAGATTTGGCCCAACTGTTACACAGTTGGCCCAAATCTCGCGGGCTACACGCAGTGGGTGCGCTAGCGCGCCCCCACTAGAAGAAAGAACACAAAAATTACCTGCGGCGACGCAAAGCTCCTCCTCCTTGGCATCAAGCTGCTCCTTGAGCTCCCGATGCTTGCCCAGGAGCCGGTTGAAGGCGGCAACCCGGAAGGCATCAAGGTGCTGAGAGCAGACCAAAGTCAGAACAAGGCCAACGCTCCTAAGGTTCGACCCAACTACTGCATAGTTGGCCCGAACCTCGGGGGCTACACCCAGTGGGTGCGCTGGCGCGCCCCCACAAAGATGAAATCACAAGAAGAAAGAAGAACTTACCAAGACGGCGCGCTCCAAATCGTGCGTCCCCTCCACCTCGGCCTGGGTGAAGGCCTCAAGGCGCTCCATCCGACCTCGCAGGCGGCGGCTAACGGCGTCCAGCACCGCCTCCTCCTGGGCCTGGGGCCCAAAGATGGTCGCCCCCGCTTCGCGCGGGCTGCGGCTCGGCGCCCTCCCGGACGGAGCACCAAGGCACGCCCACTGCTGGTCGGTTGCGACGCAGCCAGCACCTCCTCGGACACCGGGACGCCTTGCGTCGCCGCCTCAGGCACCACCGCCTGCGGTGCCTCCTCCATAACCGGCGGCGCTTCCGGCACCGCCGCCCGCGGCGCCTCCTCCAAAGCGACGCCGTCTCCACCGCCATCAGCCCCCGCGCGCTCGACCACATCGGCCCGCAGTGGGGTATCGCCCCCCACCTCCACGACCTCCCGGTCGAGGACCACCACATCAGCCCAGCCCCCGCGGCCATGCTCCCTCACCGTCGACGGCTCAAAAACCGTCGCCGCCACCACTGTTCCCTCCGGCATCTCGCGCCAGGCCGGCTCCATGCCGCCTCATGCCCATGCCGCCGCCGCGTCGGTCCAAGCCTAGACCTACGCCGCCTCCAACTCCGCCTCGACCCGGTTCCTGTCCCGCCAGGCCAAGGCCTCGGTGTGATCCGGGTCCAGGACGAGGTCTGAGTCGCCCCGTCCCTCCTCCCTGGCCAGGCCGGCGAGGTCGGACCAGCTCCTGCGGAACGCGGCCCCTTCGGCGGCCACGGCCTCCGCCGCCGCCCTTGCCAGCGCGATCGGTGACCTGAAGAAAAAAGAAGAATGAGCAAGCAAAAGACAAGGCTGGCCCAAGAAATCCAGGCGCAACCAAGAAGTAAGACTTACCCCGACAAGACTGGGATCGGGGTCGGCTTCCCGCGCCTCTTCTTGTCCGGCCTCCCAAGCTCGGCCGGATCCGTCGTGCGCTTTGGGGCCCGGGGTCGCGGCGCGAGCTGTCCTTTTCGTGTGGGCAGCTCGGCACCGCCCCATGCAAGGACCCGACTCCGCCCGCCTCGTCGCCTCCCCCGCACAACACCGCTACACCAACAACCAGCGTCAGCATTGCCTACGCCGCAACGCGCCCAAATGATTGAAGACAAATGAAGAAGAGAAAGACTCGAAGCTTACCCGCGCGACGCCCAGCGCCGGCGTTGGACTCGGCCAACTCCTCGCCGCCGTGAGCCGCGGGCTCCCCTGGTGCCACCGGCGCCACCTGCAACGGAGCCCGGGCGTAAGGGTGCCGACTCGCGTTCAGAAGAATCTCCCACGACGCGTCTGGACAAATGAGAAGATGCGCGGCGGACAAATAGCAAGACCAGACGCTCACCTGCGGCACTGGGTTCGCCTGGCTGTACGACGCCTTGCCGAATCGCCAGTCATCTCCAAGGTTGGCCTTGGAGATGTAGTTCACGCCTCACGCGACCTGCTCCGCAGACAGCCGCGTCGACCCCATCCGGTTGGGGTCCTGAAGCCCGATCATCTCGCGGATGAGGCAGGGGCGCTTCTAAAGCGGGAGAACCCGGCGGGTGATGAACGCGGCAAGGAGGTCAGTGCCAGTGAGCCCCTCCTGCGTCCTCATCACCGTGACCTGCTCGCAGAGGTTGATGATCTCCTGTGAAGGGCGCCGGAGCGAGTAGCCCCAGTTCGTTTTCGCCCGTGGCGGCGCAACGGCAAAGGGGGGAAGGTTGATGTGGTCCGCACCGTGGTTGCGGACGTAGAAGAAGGAGTTCTGCCACTTCTTGGCAGAATCCTCGAGTGGGATCTTGGGGAAGTACGCCCCGACCGCTTCGAGATGACGGCGGCCCCGCAGTCGGCGAACTCCGCGGCCGACGGGCCCTACTGCTTCAAGGAGAAGAAGCGCGCCCAGAGGTCAATGGTTGGCTCGACCCCCAGGTACCCTTCGCACAGGGTCACGAAGCCGGAGAGCTGGACGATGGCGCCGACGCCAAGGTGGTGCGGCTAGAGCCCGAAGAACTCCAAGAACGCGCGGAAGAAAGTGCTTGCCGGCAACCCAAAGCCGCGCACGAAATGCGTGAGGAAGACGACGTGCTCCTGCCCCTCGGGCCGACGTCCATCTCCCGCAGCAGGCGCCGCGAGGACCGAAGGTAGGTGGTGCCGTCGGGAGTGACGGTTGAGCCCATCCAGGAGCCCGACGGCAGTGACATCACTGGAAGAGGAAGAGAAAGAGAGACGACGGAGAAGATCTCTGCTCAAGGCCGCGGGCGCAGCTGTGCGTCGGTGGCAAGAAGCAGAGCGAGAGAAGGTGATAGGAGGGCACGAGCGAGAACAATGTCCACCGCCCGCTTGCCCCCCTCAATTTATAACCCCCGGTTCAAACGTGGGGGAGTGAGATCGTCTGCACGCGCTCGTTTCACTACCCTGCAATAAGTGCGCACGTACACGCGCACTAACTGCGCGAGGAAGTGCAACCGCCCCCTAGGCGCTGCAATAAACCCGCACGCGTGGCCAAGGGCGCGCGGCGACGGGCCCTGGCCCGTCGCCCAGTCCCGTCACGCACGTGGCCTATCAGGCCCCTCCGACTTCCGGGCACCATGTGGCACCTGCGCAAAGCACGAGGAATCGCCTCAAGATTCGACGGACTCCTTGGTTCCCGCCACGGCCGGGATGCCGCGATCCGGTTTCCGAGAAAACCGGCACACAGTGGGTGTTGCCAGACCCGACACTCGCAGATTCCGCCTTGCTCAAGGGGGAAGCTGCGATGGCCCACTCATCTGAAGACGGCGGACCTTCACAGCTTCGGGGACTACTGTCGGGGGGGATGAACCCCGGGCAGGCAATGGAACCCGGATCTATTTCAAAAACAGCAGGGCCCGCATCGCCCCGCAAACTGGCATGCACCAGGATGGGTCGCTCGACCCGGCAAGGCCCGCAACCCAGCCAAGACCCTCGACTCGGCAAGGTACGTCGACCCGGCCACAGCAGCTGACGCAAGCCAATTCAACCCAGCGCAACCGTGGCTTCCCTAGCAAGCCAACCTACCCGTGGCGTCCACGGCAACGCAGCCACGGGTCAGCTCCCGTCCCATCCAGGTCGTATGATGGGACGAGACCTCAATCACCGATGACCAAGACTATAGTGCTCCCGCCTATTCCTGTGGTCAGCCGGAGCGTGGCAACAGTGCCCCTTACCTACCCGCTGACCAGGGCCGGCACGACAACAGTGTCCTCGCCCTCACCGCTGACGACAACAAGCGGTGGCCTGACGGAGAACACTTTGCGCGGCTCGACTCGGCCACGCCATGACGATCGACAAGACGGTGCACAGTCCCCCTAGGTACGCAGGGCCCGCACCTAGGGGAACCCGGCGAACCACAAGCCCACAAGCGGGACCCAGCCCGGTACCCCGGACACCGACAATACGGACCCACCGACTCGGCACATTACCATTGTAACCCTGGGTGGGTTGACCTATAAAACCCCCCAGGAACCCACGCCTACAGAGGCAGGTATGCATGAGAGACGAAGCAAGCAAGCAGGCAAGAAAGAGAAACCCAGGCAAGCATAGGACTAGCCACAGCACAACAACACCAGGGAGAAGGAGCAGCACGAGCCTTGGCAAGCCTCCTTCCTCCCCCACATAGCTCCAGGAGCAACTTTGTACTATCAGTCATCCAACTATACTCGGCAGGACTCGGGGTGTTATCTCTCCATAGAGCCCCGAACCTGGGTATGTCCGGCGTTCTGCGCCCGCGCATATCAACCTCGCCTTCGGAGCCCACCAACGCCCTCGAGCCTCCTCCTCTCTTTAACCATCCCTTGGCATCTGCCGTGCGCCCACCACGACATCTAGGGTCCGCTATTAATTATTGATCAGAGATGTGTCTCGATCATGTCTACATAGTTCTTGAACTCGTAGGGTCCGCACGCTTAATGTTCGATGATGATTTGTATTATGAGTTATGTGTTTTTGATGACCGAATTTTGTTCGGTGTCCCGTATGAGATCACGGACATGATGAGGAGTCTCAAAATGGTCGAGACATAAAGAATGATATACTAGACGATGTTATTCGGACACTGGAAGAGTTTTGAGAGGTACTGGGTAAAAACGGAGTGCCGGAGGGGTTACCGAGCCATAGGGGAGAGAGAGGACAGCCCACAAGGGGGTGCCCCCCCCCATGGGGAGTCCGAATAGGACTAGGGTAGGGGTGCGGCCCCCTTTCCCTCTCCCTCTCCCTCTCCCTTCCTTCTTCCCCCTTCCACCAAAGGGAATCCTACTAGGACTTGGAGTCCTAGTAGGACTCCTCTCTCTTGGCGCGCCCTATAGGGGTCGGCCGGCCTCCCCCTCTCGTCCTTTATATACGGGGGAAGGGGGCACCCCAAAGTACATCAATTGTTCACTTTGCCGTGTGCGGTGCCCCCCTCCACAGTTTACTCCTCCGGTCATAGCGTCATAGTGCTTAGGCGAAGCCTTGCGAGGATCACATCATCAACACCGCCGCGACGCCGTTGTGCTGACGGAACTCTCCCTCGACCCTCTACTGGATTAAGAGTTCAAGGGACGTCATCAAGCTGAACGTGTGCTGAACACGGAGGTGCCGTACGTTCGGCACTTGGATCGGTTAGATCGTGAAGACGTTCGACTACATCAACCGCGTTAACTAACGCTTCCGCTTTAGATCTATGAGGGTACATGGACACACTCTCCCTCTTGTTGCTATGCATCTCCTAGATATATCTTGCTTGATATTAGGAATGTTTTTGAAAATGCATGCTACGTTCCCCAACAGTCGCAACGGCGGAGCCCGAGGACACAGGTCCACCACGAGGATGCCGCCGCCGCCACGCCATCCTTGCTTAAACATACTGGTTTCCAAATACATCCCCAACCATAGGGCCTTGTCAGGGAAGAATCCAAACAATCTTTATTCAGGCCGTCATCGTCGTAGCCAGAGCAAAGACGATGAACAACCTAAAAACCTAGACTATGAAAGAGTAAAAACAATCCATACGCGTGGATCTGGCGACTCCCCTCACTTCCAATGACCGAGGTCACCGGCGGAGGGGAGCCGCCGGAGAATGGCATTGGAAGATCGGCCTCTCCTGGTGGCGGCTAGGGTTCCAGCCGCCAGGGACAAGAGGAAAAACATAATTGCTACCAAGCTTTGGGCATTAATCCAGACCTTATATACAAGTGTACTAAAAAGATGGGTAAAACTGTACTGCATGTCATGAGAAGAAAAGGAGTTCTAAAAAAACAAAAGGAAAGGAAAGTGGACTCTGGGGCTTAGCCATTGGATGGCATTCAGAAAGTCTAAAACAATTCACCGGATTGGCACAAAAACGAACATCGTAACCCCTCCCTAAGAGCATCTCTAGCAGACCACGTATAATGCCCCGACCCACAAAATAACCGTCAAAATACAGGTTTGCGTGAAAAACCTGATCAATTAGACACTATAAACGTGTCGGACCCGTAAATTTTTTAAGGGGCGCGGTAAAATCCCACCTCCAACCCGCGAAAACACAGGTTTCCGCCTCGACCCGACGGTTCCCTGTATCTCGGAAAAGCGGTTGGCGGGAGGGAAATTTCAGCCCGCACGTGTTCCCCACCCCCTTCCACAGACACCCACCATCTGTTCCGCCCATCCATTGCCGGCGATTCCGGCCATATCTGCGGATAGAATCACGCTGCCAGGGCGCCCCTGATAACCCACAAGTGTAGGGGATCGCAATAGCTTTCGAGGGTAGAGTATTCAACCCAAATTTATTGATTCGACACAAGGGGAGCCAAAGAATATTCTTAAGTATTAGCAGTTGAGTTGTCAATTCAACCACACCTGGATAACTTAGTATCTGCAGCAAAGTATTTAGTAGCAAAGTAGTATGATAGTAATGGTAACAGTGGTAAAAGTAAAGATAGTGGTATTGTAGTGATTGTAACAGTATCAACGGTAAATCAAATAAGCGAAGCACAATATATGAAAAGCTCGTAGGCATTGGATCAGTGATGGATAATTATGTCGGATGCGATTCCTCATGTAATAGTTATAACATAGGGTGACACAGAACTAGCTCCAATTCATCAATGTAATGTAGGCATGTATTCTGAATATAGTCAAGCGTGCTTATGGAAAAGAACTTGCATGACATCTTTTGTCCTACCCTATCATGGCAGCGGAGTCCTAATGGAAACTAAGGAATATTAAGGCCTCCTTTTAATAGAGAACCGGACCAAAGCATTAGCACATAGTGAATACATGAACTCCTCAAACTACGGTCATCACCGAGAAGTATCCCGATTATTGTCACTTCATGGTTGTCGGATCATAACACATAATAGGTGACTATAGACTTGCAAGATAGGAGCAACAACTCACATATATTCATGAAAACATAATAGGTTCAGATCTGAAATCATGGCACTCGGGCCCTAATGACAAGCATTAAGCATAGCAAAGTCATAGCAACATCAATCTCAGAACATAGTGGATACAAGGGATCAAACCCTAACAAAACTAACTTGATTATATGGTAAATCTCATCCAACCCATCACCGTCCAGCAAGCCTACGATGGAATTACTCACGCACGGCGGTGAGCATCATGAAATTGATGATGGAGGGTGCTTGATGATGACGATGGCGACGAATCCCCCTCTCCGGAGCCCCGAACGGACTCCAGATCAGCCCTCCAGAGAGGTTTTAGGGCTTGGCGGCGGCACCAAACGTGATGAAACTTCCTTTCTCATTTTTTTCTTTGTGAAACGGAATATATGGAGTTGTAGTTGAGGTTTGTGGACTAGCATGGGAGCCACGAGACAGCGGGGTGCCCTATAGGGGGGGCACCCTTGTGGACAGGGTGTGGGCCCCCTGGCCTTCATCTTTTGCCAGTATTTTTTATATTTTCCAAAAGTTATCTCCGTGGATTTTCATGTCATTCCGAGAACTTTTGTTTCTGCACAAAAATAACACCATGGCAGTTCTACTGAAAACAGCGTCAGTCCGGGTTAGTTTCATTCAGATCATGCAAGTTAGAGTCCAAAGCAAGGGCAAAAGTGTTTGGAAAAGTAGATACGTTGGAGACGTATCAACTCCCCAAAGCTTAAACCTTTGCTTGTCCTCAAGCAATTCAGTTGATAAACTGAAAGTGATAAAGAAAAACTTTTGCAAACTCTGTTTGCTCTTGTTGTTGTAAATATGTAAAGCCAGCATTCAAGGTTTCAGCAAAGATTATGAACTAACCATATTCACAATAACACTCAGGTCTCGTGTTTACTCATATCGATGGCATAATCAACTAGCGACCGATAATAATAAAACTCAGATGACAACACTTTCTCAAGACAATCATAATATGATATAACAAAATGGTATCTCGCTAGCCCTTTCGAAGACCGCAAAACATAAATGCAGAGCACCTTTAAAGATCAAGGACTGACTAAACATTGTAATTCATGGTAAAAGAGATCCAGTCAAGTCATACCCAACATAAACCAACAGTAATGCATACAAATGACAGTGTGCTCTCCAGCGGGTGCTTTTTAATAAGAAGGTGATGACTCAACATAAAAGTAAATAGATAGTCCCTTCGCAGAGGGAAGCAGGGATTTGTAGAGGTGCCAGAGCTCGATTTTAAAATAGAGAGATAAATAACATTTTGAGTGGCATACTTTCACTATCAACGCAACAACTATGAGATGGCGATATCTTCCATACTACATGCATTATAGGCGGTTCCCAAACAGAATGGTAAAGTTTATACTCCCCCACCACCAACAAGCATCAATCCATGGCTTGCTCGAAACAACGAGTGCCTCCAACTAACAACAATCCTGGGGGAATTTTGTTTAATTATTTTGATTTGCTTTGATCTTTTGGATCATGGGACTGGGTATCCCGGTTACCAGCCATTTTCTCGTGAATGAGGAGCGGAGTCCACTCCCCTTGAGAATAACCCACCTAGCATGGAAGATACAGACAGCCCTAGTTGAAACATGAGCTGCTCGAGCATACAAAACAGAATTTCATTTGAAGGTTTGGAGTTTGGCACATACAAATTTACTTGGAACAGCAGGTAGATACCGCATATAGGAAGGTATGGTGGACTCATATGGAATAACTTTGGGGTTTATGGAGTTTGGATGCACAAGACATATTCCCGCTTAGTACAGGTGAAGGCTAGCAAAAGACTGGGACGCGACCAACTGAGAGAGCGACAACAGTCATGAACATGCATTAAAATTAGTTTACATTAAGTGCAAGCATGAGTAGGATATAATCCACCATGAACATAAATATCGTGAAGGCTATGTTGATTTTGTTTCAACTACATGCGTGAACATGTGCCAAGTCGAGTCACTCAATTCATTCAAAGGAGGATACCATCTCATCATACCACATCACAATCATTTTAATAGCATGTTGGCACGCAAGGTAAACCATTATAACTCATAGCTAATTAAGCATGGCATAAGCAACTATAATCTCTAAATGTCATTGCAAACATGTCTACTTCATAATATGCTAAATCAGGAACGATGACCTCATCATATTTACAAAAACAAAATAGGTCGAGTTCATACTAGCTTCTCTCATCTCAATCAGTCCATCATATATCGTCATTATTGCCTTTCACTTGCACGACCGAACTGAAGGAAATATGCCCTAGAGGCAATAATAAAGTTATTATTTATTTCCTCATATCATGATAAATGTTTATTATTCATGCTAGAATTGTATTAACCGGAAACATGATACACGTGTGAATACATAGACAAACATAAAGTCACTAGTATGCCTCTACTTGACTAGCTCATTAATCAAAGATGGTTATGTTTCCTAACCATAAACATGTGTTGTCATTTGATTAATGGGATCACATCATTAGGAGAATGATGTGATTGACATGACCCATTCCGTTAGCCTAGCACTTGATCGTTTAGTATGTTGCTATTGCTTTCTTCATGACTTATACAAAGTTCCTGCAACTATGAGATTGTGCAACTCCTGTTTACCGGAAGAACACTTTGTGTGCTACCAAATGTCACAACGTAACTGGGTGATTATAAAGGTGCTCTACAGGTGTTTCCGAAGGTACATGTTGGGTTGGCATAATTCGAGATTAGGTTTTGTCACTCCGATTGTCGGAGAGGTATCTCTGGGCCCTCTCGGTAATACTCATCACCTAAGCCTTGCAAGCATTGTAACTAATGAGTTAGTTATAAGATGATGTGTTACAGAACGAGTAAAGAGACTTGCCGGTAACGAGAGTGAACTAGGTATTGGATACCGACGATCAAATCTCGGGCAAGTAACATACCGATGGCAAAGGGAACAACGTATGTTGTTATGCGGTTTGACCGATAAAGATCTTCGTAGAATATGTAGGAACCAATATGGGCATCCAGGTTCCGCTATTAGTTATTGACCGAGAATAGTTCTAGGTCATGTCTACATAGTTCTCGAACCCGTAGGGTCCGCACGCTTAACGTTACGATGACAGTTTTATTATGAGTTTACAAGTTTTGATGTACCGAAGTTTGTTCGGAGTCCCAGATGTGATCACAGACATGACGAGGAGTCTCGAAATGGTCGAGACATAAAGATTGATATATTGGACGACTATATTCGGACACCGAAAGTGTTCCTGGTGATTTCGGAGAAAACCGGAGTGCCGGAGGGTTACCGGAACCCCCCCTCCGGAGAGTTAATGGGCCACATGGGCCTTGGTGGGAAGAGAGAGGGGCAGCCAGGAAGGGCCGCGCGCCCCCTCTCCCTCTGGTCCGAATTGGACTAGGAGGGGGGGGGGGCGGCGCCCCCCTCTTTCCTTCCCCTCCTCTCCCCCTTCCTTCCCCTCCTAGTAGGAGTAGGAAAGGATGAGTCCTACTCCTACTAGGAGGAGGACTCCTCCTCCTGGCGCGCCCAACAAGGGCCGGCCGGCCTCCCCCCTCCCTCCTTTATATACGGGGGTAGGGGCACCCCATGGACACACAAGTTGATCTACGGATCGTTCCTTAGCCGTGTGCGGTGCCCCCCTCCACCATATTCCACCTCGGTCATATCATCGCGGAGTTTAGGCGAAGCCCTGCACCGGTAGAACATCATCATCGTCACCACACCGTCGTGCTGACGGAACTCATCCCCGAAGCTTTGCTGGATAAGAGCCCGGGGATCGTCATCGAACTGAACGTGTGCTGAACTCGGAGGTGCCGTACGTTCGGTACTTGGATCGGTCGGATCGTGAAGACGTACGACTACATCAACCACGTTGTCATAACGCTTCCGCTTACGGTCTACGAGGGTACGTGGACGAACACTCTCCCCTCTCGTTGCTATGCATCACCATGATCTTGCGTGTGCGTAGGAAAATTTTGAAATTACTACGTTCCCCAGCAGTGGCATCCGAGCCAGGTTTTATGCGTAGATGTCATATGCACGAGTAGAACACAAGTGAGTTGTGGGCGATATAAGTCATACTGCTTACCAGCATGTCATACTTTGGTTCAGCGGTATTGTGAGATGAAGCGGCCCGGACCGACATTAGGCGTACGCTTACGCGAGACTGGTTTCACCGTTACGAGCATTCGTGCTTAAAGGGGACTGGCGGGTGTCTGTCTCTCTCACTTTAGTTGAACTGAGTGTGGCTATGCCCGGTCCTTGCAAAGGTTAAAACAGCACCAACTTGACAAACTATCGTTGTGGTTTTGATGCGTAGGTAAGAACGGTTCTTGCTAAGCCCGTAGCAGCCACGTAAAACTTGCAACAACAAAGTAGAGGACGTCTAACTTGTTTTTGCAGGGCATGTTGTGATGTGATATGGTCAAGAAGTGATGCTATATTTTATTGTATGAGATGATCATGTTTTGTAACCGAAGTTATCGGCAACTGGCAGGAGCCATATGGTTGTCGCTTTATTGTATGAAATGCAAACGCCCTGTAATTGCTTTACTTTATCACTAAGCAGTAGCGATAGTCGTAGAAGCAATAGATGGTGTAAACGACAATGATGCTACGATGGAGATCAAGGTGTCGCGCCGGTGACGATGGTGATCACGACGGTGCTTCGAAGTTGGAGATCACAAGCACAAGATGATGATGGCCATATCATATCACTTATATTGATTGCATGTGATGTTTATCCTTTATGCATCTTATCTTGCTTTGATTGACGGTAGCATTTTAAGACGATCTCTCACTAAAATTATCAAGAAGTGTTCTCCCTGAGTATGCACCATTGCCAAAGTTCTTCGTGCCCAGACACCACGTGATGATCGGGTGTGATAAGCTCTACGTCCATCTACAACGGGTGCAAGACAGTTTTGCACACGCAGAATACTCAGGTTAAACTTGACGAGCCTAGCATATGCAGATATGGCCTCAGAACACGGAGACCGAAAGGTCGAGCATGAATCATATAGTAGATATGATCAACATAGTGATGTTCGCCATTGAAAACTACTCCATCTCACGTGATGATCGGTTATGGTTTAGTTGATTTGGATCACGTGATCACTTAGATGACGAGAGAGATGTCTGTCTAAGTGGGAGTTCTTAAGTAATATGATTAATTGAACTTAAATTTATCATGAACTTAGTACCTGATAGTATTTTGCTTGTCTATGTTTGTTTGAGGACAGATGGCTCGTGCTGTTGTTCCGTTGAATTTTAATGCGTTCCTTGAGAAAGCAAAGTTGAAAGATGATGGTAGCAATTACACGGACTGGGTCCGTAACCTGAGGATTATCCTCATTGCTGCACAGAAAAGTTACGTCCTGGAAGCACCGCTAGGTGCCAAACCGGCTGCAGGAGCAACACCAGATGTTATGAACGTCTGGCAGAGCAAAGCTGATGACTACTCGATAGTTCAGTGTGCCATGCTTTACGGCTTAGAACTGGGACTTCAATGACGTTTTGAACGTCATGGAGCATATGAGATGTTCCAGGAGTTGAAGTTAATATTTCAAGCAAATGCCCGGATTGAGAGATATGAAGTCTCCAATAAGTTCTACAGCTGCAAGATGGAGGAGAATAGTTCTGTCAGTGAACATATACTCAAAATGTCTGGGTATAATAATCACTTGATTCAACTGGGAGTTAATCTTCCGGATGATAGCGTCATTGACAGAATTCTCCAATCACTGCCACCAAGCTACAAGAGCTTTGTGATGAACTATAATATGCAAGGGATGAACAAGACTATTCCCGAGCTCTTCGCAATGCTAAAAGCTGCGGAGGTAGAAATCAAAAAGGAGCATCAAGTGTTGATGGTCAACAAGACCACTAGTTTGAAGGAAAAGGGCAAAGGGAAGAAGAAGGGGAACTTCACGAAGAACAGCAAGCAAGTTGCTGCTCAAGAGAAGAAACCCAAGTCTGGACCTAAGCCTGAAACTGAGTGTTTCTACTGTAAGCAGACTGGTCACTAGAAGCGGAACTGCCCCAAGTATTTGGCGGATAAGAAGGATGGCAAAGTGAACAATGGTATATGTGATATACATGTTATTGATGTGTACCTAACTAGAGCTCGTAGTAGCACCTGGGTATTTGATACTGGTTCTGTTGCTAATATTTGCAACTCGAAACAGGGACTACGGAATAAGCGAGCACTGGCCAAGGACGAGGTGACGATGCGCGTGGGAAACGGTTCCAAAGTCGATGTGATCGCGGTCGGCACGCTACCTCTACATCTACCTTCGGGATTAGTTTTAGACCTGAATAATTGTTATTTGGTGCCAGCGTTGAGCATGAACATTATATCTGGATCTTGTTTGATGCGAGACGGTTATTCATTTAAATCAGAGAATAATGGTTATTCTATTTATATGAGTAATATCTTTTATGGTCATGCACCCTTGAAGAGTGGTCTATTTTTATTAAATCTCCATAGTAGTGATACACATATTCATAGTGTTGAAACCAAAATATGCAGAGTTAATAATGATAGTGCAACTTATTTGTGGCACTGCCGTTTGGGTCATATCGGTGTAAAGCGCATGAAGAAACTCCATATTGATGGAATTTTGGAATCACTTGATTATGAATCACTTGGTACTTGCGAACCGTGCCTTATGGGCAAGATGACTAAAACGCCGTTCTCCGGAACTATGGAGCGAGCAATTGATTTGTTGGAAATCATACATACTGATGTTTGTGACCCAATGAGTGTTGAGGCTCGCGGCGGGTACCGTTATTTTCTCACCTTCACAGATGATTTGAGCAGATATGGGTATATCTACTTGATGAAACACAAGTCTGAAACATTTGAAAAGTTCAAAGAATTTCAGAGTGAAGTAGAAAATCATCGTAACAAGAAAATAAAGTTTCTACGATCTGATCGTGGAGGAGAGTATTTGAGTTATGAGTTTGGCCTACACTTGAAACAATGTGGAATAGTTTCGCAACTCACGCCACCTGGAACACCACAACGAAATGGTGTGTCCGAACGTCGTAATCTTACTTTACTTAATATGGTGTGATCTATGATGTCTCTTATTGATTTACCACTATCGTTTTGGGGTTATGCTTTAGAGACGGCCGCATTCACGTTAAATAGGGCACCATCAAAATCCGTTGAAACGACGCCTTATGAACTGTGGTTTGGCAAGAAACCAAAGTTGTCGTTTCTTAAAGTTTGGGGCTGCGATGCTTATGTGAAGAAACTTCAACCAGATAAGCTCAAACCTAAATCGGAGAAATGTGTCTTCATAGGATATCCAAAAGAGACTATTGGGTACACCTTCTATCACAGATCCGAAGGCAAGACATTTGTTGCTAAGAATGGATCCTTTCTAGAGAAGGAGTTTCTCTCGAAAGAAGTGAGTGGGAGGAAAGTAGAACTTGATGAGATAACTGTACTCCCTTATTGGAAAGTAGTTCATCACGAGAACCAGTTCCTGTGACAACTACGCCAATTAGTGAGGAAGCTAATGATAATGATCATGAAACTTCAGATCAAGTTTCTACTGAACCTCGTAGGTCTACCAGAGTAAGATCCGCACCAGAGTGGTACGGTAATCCTATTCTGGAAGTCATGTTACTTGACCATGATGAACCTACGAACTATGAGGAAGCGATGATGAGCCCGGATTCCGCAAAATGGCTAGAAGCCATGAAATCTGAGATGGGATCCATGTATGAAAACAAAGTATGGACTTTGGTTGACTTGCCCGATGATTGGCAAGCCATTGAGAATAAATGGATCTTTAAGAAGAAGACTAACGCTGATGGTAATATAACTGTCTATAAAGCTCGACTTGTTGCAAAAGGTTTTCGACAAGTTCAAGGGGTTGACTACGATGAGACTTTCTCACCCGTAGCGATGCTTAAGTCCGTCCGAATCATGTTAGCTATTGCTGCATTTCATGATTATGAAATTTGGCGAATGGATGTCAAGACTGCATTCTTGAATGGATTTCTAGAAGAAGAGTTGTATATGATGCAGCCGGAAGGTTTTGTTGATCCAAAAGGTGCTGACAAAGTATGCAAGCTCCAGCGTTCCATTTATGGACTGGTGCAAGCATCTCGGAGTTGGAATAAATGCTTTGATAGTGTGATCAAAGCATATGGTTTTATACAGACTTTTGGAGAAGCCTGTATTTACAAGAAAGTGAGTGGGAGCTCTGTAGCATTTCTAATTTTATATGTAGATGACATATTATTAATTGGAAATGATATAGAATTTCTGGATAGCATAAAAGGATACTTGAATAAAAGTTTTTCAATAAAAGACCTCGGTGAAGCTGCTTACATATTGGGCATCAAGATCTATAGAGATAGATCAAGACGCTTAATAGGACTTTCACAAAGCACATACCTTGACAAGATTTTGAAAAGGTTCAAAATGGATCAGGCAAAGAAAGGATTCTTGCCTGTGCTACAAGGTGTGAAGTTGAGTCAAACTCAATGCCCGACCACAGCAGAAGATAGAGAGAAAATGAAAAATGTTCCCTATGCTTCAGCCATAGGCTCTATCATGTATGCAATGCTGTGTACCAGACCTGACGTATGCTTAGCAATAAGCTTGGCAGGAAGGTACCAAAGTAATCCAGGAGTGGATCACTGGACAGCGGTCAAGAACATCCTGAAATACCTGAAAAGGACTAAGGATATGTTTCTCGTATATGGAGGTGACAAAGAGCTAGTCGTAAACGGTTACATCGATGCAAGCTTTGACACTGATCCGGACGATTCTAAATCGCAAACCGGATACGTGTTTTTATTAAACGGTGGAGCTGTAAGTTGGTGCAGTTCTAAACAAAGCGTAGTAGCGGGATCTACATGTGAAGCGGAGTACATAGCTGCTTCGGAAGCAGCAAATAAAGGAATCCAGATTTCACAAGAGGACCAAGCACATCAAGAGACGCTTCAATTCCATTCGGGACCAAGTCCAAGTGGGAGACATAGAGATTTGCAAGATACATACGGATCTGAATGTTGCAGACCCATTGACTAAGCCTCTCTCACGAGCAAAACATGATCAGCACCAAGACTCCATGGGTGTTAGAATCATTACTATGTAATCTAGATTATTGACTCTAGTGCAAGTGGGAGACTGAAGGAAATATGCCCTAGAGGCAATAATAAAGTTATTATTTATTTCCTCATATCATGATAAATGTTTATTATTCATGCTAGAATTGTATTAACCGGAAACATGATACACGTGTGAATACATAGATAAACATAACGTCACTAGTATGCCTCTACTTGACTAGCTCATTAATCAAAGATGGTTATGTTTCCTAACCATAGACATGTGTTGTCATTTGATTAATGGGATCACATCATTAGGAGAATGATGTGATTGACATGACCCATTCCGTTAGCCTAGCACTTGATCCTTTAGTATGTTGCTATTGCTTTCTTCATGACTTATACAAAGTTCCTGCAACTATGAGATTGTGCAACTCCCGTTTACCGAAAGAACACTTTGTGTGCTACCAAACTTCACAACGTAACTGGGTGATTATAAAGGTGCTCTACAGGTGTTTGCGAAGGTACATGTTGGGTTGGCATAATTCGAGATTAGGTTTTGTCACTCCGATTGTCGGAGAGGTATCTCTGGGCCCTCTCGGTAATACTCATCACCTAAGCCTTGCAAGCATTGTAACTAATGAGTTAGTTATAAGATGATGTGTTACAAAACGAGTAAAGAGACTTGCCGGTAACGAGATTGAACTAGGTATTGGATACCGACGATCAAATCTCGGGCAAGTAACATACCGATGGCAAAGGGAACAACGTATGTTGTTATGCGGTTTGACCGATAAAGATCTTCGTAGAATATGTAGGAACCAATATGGGCATCCAGGTTCCGCTATTGGTTATTGACCGAGAATAGTTCTAGGTCATGTCTACATAGTTCTCGAACCCGTAGGGTCCGCACGCTTAACGTTACGATGACAGTTTTATTATGAGTTTACAAGTTTTGATGTACCGAAGTTTGTTAGGAGTCCCGGATGTGATCACGGACATGACGAGGAGTCTCGAAATGGTCGAGACATAAAGATTGATATATTGGACGACTATATTCGGACACCGGAAGTGTTCCGGGTGATT
>NC_041391.1:703069754-703095358 GCF_002162155.2 Triticum dicoccoides | reverse complement strand
TTGGACTAGGAGGGGGGGCGGCGCCCCCCTCTTTCCTTCCCCTCCTCTCCCCCTTCCTTCCCCTCCTAGTAGGAGTAGGAAAGGATGAGTCCTACTCCTACTAGGAGGAGGACTCCTCCTCCTGGCGCGCCCAACAAGGGCCGGCCGGCCTCCCCCCTCCCTCCTTTATATACGGGGGCAGGGGGCACCCCATGGACACACAAGTTAATCTACGGATCGTTCCTTAGCCGTGTGCGGTGCCCCCCTCCACCATATTCCACCTCGATCATATCGTCGTGGAGTTTAGGCGAAGCCCTGCGCCGGTAGAACATCATCATCGTCACCACGCTGTCGTGCTGACGGAACTCATCCCCGAAGCTTTGCTGGATCGGAGCCCGGGGATCGTCATCGAACTGAACGTGTGCTGAACTCGGAGGTGCCGTACGTTCGGTACTTGGATCGGTCGGATCGTGAAGACGTACGACTACATCAACCGCGTTGTCATAACGCTTCCACTTACGGTCTACGAGGGTACGTGGACGAACACTCTCCCCTCTCGTTGCTATGCATCACCATGATCTTGCGTGTGCGTAGGAAAATTTTGAAATTACTACGTTCCCCAGCATGAACGATGTGTATAATAATAAGAGTGCACGTGCATTGGACTAAGCTGGAATCTGCAAGCATTCATTTCAAGAGAGAAGACAAGGTAATATGGGCTCTAAATTAAATCAACCATTATGCATATGAGAGCCACTAGACATTTTCAATATGGTCTTCTACTCTTGACCCCCAAAGAAAGGAAAAAGAAATAAAACTATTTACACGGGAAAGCTCCTAACAAGTAAAAGAAGAACGAGAAATCTTTTGGGGTTTTCTTTTTAATTATTTCTACTACAGGCATGAAAATTAAACTAACTAATTTTTTGGTTTTTTAAAAGGTTTATCAAACACAAAAGAAGAAAACTAGAAAAAGAATTTAAACTAGCATGGATAGTACAATGAAAGAGTATGAGCACCAATGACTAGAATAGTGTGTGAACATGAATGTAAAGTCAGTGGGAAATACGTACTCCCCCAATCTTAGGCTTTTGGCCTAAGTTGGTCTATGGCCATGGATAGCCTGACTGATATCCGTAGTTGTAACTGGGGTCGTACTAAGATGCAGCAGTCATTGCCTCCTCAGCTGCTGCTTGACGGCGGGCTGCTTCCGCCCTCCTCTTGTGTTCATTTGCCTCCTCCCTGGTGACAACATATCTTCGTTTTGCCTGATAATCAAAAAGGGTAGGAGTAGGGAGAGTAATATGGACAGCATGGCGTCTGTCAAAGATTAGTCAATACTGGAGGAATTGGTCATTCCTTTCAAAGAATTGATGACTAATCATAGGATTATGATCTAAATAAGTAGGGAGCAACTCCTTATCATTTTCATGTATGGGTATCTCAAGATAATTAGCCACACGGGTTGCATAAATTCCTCCAAAAAAGTTTCCATCTAAACCATTATGATGCAACCTACGTGCAACAATTGCCCCTAAATTGTATTGTTTATCACCTAATACAGCACTCTTGAGAACACAAAGATCAGGGACACACATGTGACATGCTTCATCTTTACCATTAATGCATCTACCAATGAAGAGAGCAAAATAATGTATAGAAGGAAAATGAATGCTCCCTAAGGTAGCTTGTGCTATGTCCCTAGATTCTCCCACAGTGATATTAGCAAGAAAATCTTTATATTCAGATTTACTAGGTTCATTAATACTTCCCCACTATGGGAGTTTTCAGGCAGTAGTAAAATCTTCCAGGTCCATGGTATATGATTTATCATAAATATCAAACAGCACACTTTGAGAATTGCCCGAAGATGTAAATTTAAACCTTCTCACAAATGAATCAGTTAAATATCGGTACTGTGGGCACTTATCTTGCATGAATACCTCAAGGTCGGCATTACGCACATATGCATCAAATTCATCCTTGATACCCGCTGCAACCATAAATGGCTTCGAT
Source organism: Triticum dicoccoides (assembly GCF_002162155.2). Lineage (NCBI taxonomy): Eukaryota > Viridiplantae > Streptophyta > Magnoliopsida > Poales > Poaceae > Triticum > Triticum dicoccoides. Next base: position 703,093,363 of record NC_041391.1, on the reverse strand, counting down.
GGCCATTCACAAGGCCGTACATCAGCTTCCCTTGGTAATTTGTCGTCGAGCTCATGTATTGCGAGTCGGGGTCCTTTCTTCCTTGAAGAACCACCTTGGTACATTTTCCTGAACATATTTCTTTTTCTGCAATATTTCTGAATTTTTTTAGTAACTTCAAAATAAAAGTAAATAAAACCGAACAAGATTGATAGCAACTACTCCTACAAGTGCCTAGAGCCTATATCATGCATTAAAATCACTTGGGACCTCATAAATTTGACATGCAAGCTCAAGAACAGGGTCACCTATGCAGCAAAAATTTGCAATGAATAAAGCACTAGAACAAAAACTAACTGGATCAATGGAGGAGTCACATACCAAGCAACAATCTCCCAAAGCAATTTTGTGAATGGGGCTTTGAGCAAGGAGATCGAAATTCGCAGCAAAATGAGCTAGAACTCGTGCTTGAGCTGGATGATGATTTTTTTTGAGAGGAAGAAGAAGTGTGTGGGTGCAGGAATAAGTGGAGGGGGTCCACCGTGGGCCCACGAGATAGGGGGGCACGCCCTATAGGGGGGCACCCTCCACCCTCGTGGCCAGGTGCTTGACCCCCCTGCAGTATTCTCAGTGCCTAAAATCCTCAAATATTCCATAAAAAATCATAGTAAATTTGCAGGGCATTTGGAGCACTTTTATTTTCGAGATGTTTTTTATTGCATGGATAATTCAGAAAACAGACAAAATATTTTATTTCTACTTTATTTATTCTAAGTAACAGAAAGTAAAGTGAGGGTACAGAAGGTTGTGCCTTCTAGTTTCGACCATCTCATGATCATCAAAAGGAATCCACTAGCAAGGTTGATCAAGTCTTGTTAACGAACTCATTCCGAATCACATAAAATCGTAGAAAATTCAAAGTGACACTAGGTTACCTCAACGGGGATATGAACATCCCCAATAATAAGAATATGATACTTTTTCTTTGCAGTAGGGAGAGGAAATTCAAAACCTCCAAATATATTTGACGGAATTTTCCCAATAGAATTTATGCTGTGAACTTGAGGTTGTTTCCTCAGAAAATGTACCGTATGCTCATTTCCATTAACATGAAAGGTGACACTTCCTTTGTTGCAATCAATAACAGCATCTGTAGTATTTAAAAAGGGTCTACCAAGGATAATCGACATACTGTCGTCCTCAGGAATATCAAGAATGACAAAGTCTGTTAAGATAGTAACATTCGCAACAACAACAGGCACGTCCTCACAAATGTCGATAGGCATGGCAGTTGATTTATCAGCCATTTGCAAGGATATCTCAGTAGGTGTCAACTTACTTAATTCAAGTCTACGGTACAAGGAAAGAGGCATAACACTAACACCGGCTCCTAAATCACATAAGGCAGTTTTAACATAATTTCTTTTGATGGAGCATGGTATAGTGGGTACTCCGGGATCACCAAGTTTCTTAGGTATTCCACCCTTAAAGGTATAGTTAGCAAGCATGGTGGAAATTTCAACTTCATGTATTTTTCTTTTATTAGTGATGATATCTTTCATATATTTAGCATAAGGGTTTAATTTAAGCATATCAGTTAAACGCATGCTTAAGAAAATAGGTCTAATCATTTCAGCAAAGCGCTCAAAGTCCTCATCATCCTTTGTCTTGGATGGTTTAGGAGGAAAGGGCATAGGTTTCTGAACCCATGGTTCTCTTTCTCTACCATGCTTCCTAGAAACAAAATCTCTCTTATCATAATGTTGGTTTCTTGATTGCGGGTTATCAAGACCAACAGCAGGTTCAATTTCTATATCATTGTTATTACTAGGTTGAGAATCTACATGAACATCATTATTAGCATTATCATCAGGTTCATGTTCATCTCCGGATTGTGTTTCAGCATCAGAGATAGAAGTATCATTAGGATTCTCAGGTGTTTCTACATTAGGTTCACTAGAAGCATGCAAAGTACTATCATTTTTCTTTTTCTTCTTCTTAGAAGAACTAGGAGCATCTAGATTATTATTCTGAGAATCTTGTTCAATCCTCTTAGGGTGGCCTTCAGTATACAAAGGTTCCTGTGTCATTTTACCAGTTCTAGTAGCCACTCTAACAGCAAAGTTAGGTTTGTTGTTTAATTCATCTAGCAATTCATTCTGAGCCTTAAGTACTTGTTTAACTTGAGTGGTGACCATAGAGACATGTTTACTAGTAAGTTTAAGTTCACCCTTAACACTAGACATATAATCACTCAGGCATCCAATCATATAAGCATTGTTTTTCAACTATCTACTAACATAATCATTGAAATTTGCTTGTTTATCCATAAAGTCATCAAACTCATCTAAGCATTGGCTATGAAACTTAGTAGACGGAATTTCAACTTTATCATATCAATAGAGAGAATTTACCTTCACTACCTATGTCGGGTTATCAAGACGATATGTTTCTTCAGGTGGTATATTAAGACCATGTATCTCTTCAATAGGAGGTAAATTCTTAACGTCTTCAGATTTAATACCTTTTTATTTCATTGATTTCTTTGCCTCTTACATATCTTCAAGACTGAGAAATAGAACACCTCTATTCTTTGGAGTAGGTTTAGGAATAGGCTCAGGAGTTGGCTCAATTGGTTCAGGAATTGTCTTAGGAATTGGCTCAGGAAAAGTCCAATTATTTTCATTTGTCAACATATTATTCAATAACAATTCAGCTTGGTCGACTGTTCTTTCCCTGAAAACACAACCAGCACAACTATCCAAGTGGTCCTTGGAAGCATCGGTTAGTCCATTATAGAAGATATCAAGTAATTCATTTTTCTTAAGAGGATGATCAGGCAAAGCATTAAGTAATCGGAGAAGCCTCCCCCAAGCTTGTGGGAGACTCTCTTCTTTGATTTGCACAAAATTATATATTTCCCGCAAGGCAACTTGTTTCTTATGAGCAGGGAAATATTTAGCAGAGAAGTAATAAATCATATCCTGGGGACTACGCACACAACCAGGATCAAGGTAATTAAACCAAGTGTTAGCATCACCCTTTAATGAGAACGGAAATATCTTAAGAATATAATAATAGCGAGACTTCTCATCATTAGTAAACAGGGTGGCTATGTCATTTAACTTGGTAAGATGTGCCACTACAGTTTCAGATTCGTTGCCATAAAAAGGATCGGATTCAACTAAAGTAATAATCTCAGGATCAACAGAGAATTCATAATCCTTATCAATAACACAGATAGGTGAAGTAGCAAAAGCAGGGTCCGGTTTCATTCTAGCATTAAGAGATTGCTGCTTCCATTTGGCTAATAACTTCTTAAGATCATATCTATCATTGCAGGCAAAATAGCTTTAGCAGCTTCTTCATCCATAACATAACCCTCGGAAACAACAGGAAATTCATAATTAGGGGGAGAACCTTCATCATCGCTTTCATCAATAATTTCATTTTCAATAATTTCATTCTCCCTAGCCCTAGTAAGTTGCTCATCAAGAAATTCACCTAATGGCACAGTAGTATCAAGCATAGAAGTAGTTTCATCATAAGTATCATGCATAGCAGAAGTGACATCATCAATAACATGTGACATATCAGAATTAATAGCAGTAGCAGGTTTTGGTGTCGCAAGCTTACTCATAACAGAAGGAGAATTTAGTGCAGAGCTAGATGGGAGTTCCTTACCTCCCCTCATAGTTGAGGGATAAATTTTAGTTCTTTGATCTTTCAAGTTCTTCATACTGATCCGCAGATATAAATCTCAAGTGACTCAAAGAATAGAGCTATGCTCCCCGGCAAGGGCGCCAGAAATTAGTCTTGATAACCCACAAGTGTAGGGGATCGCAACAGCTTTCAAGGGTAGAGTATTCAACCCAAATTTATTGATTCGACACAAGGGGAGCCAAAGAATATTCTTAATTATTAGCAGTTGAGTTGTCAATTCAACCACACCTGGATTACTTAGTATCTGCAGCAGAGTATTTAGTAGCAAAGTAGTATGATAGTAATGGTAACAGTGGTAAAAGTAAAGATAGCGGTATTGTAGTGATTGTAACAGTAGCAATGGTTAAGCAAATAAGCGAAGCACAATATATGAAAAGCTCGTAGGCATTGGATCAGTGATGGATAATTATGTCAGATGCGATTCCTCATGTAATAGTTATAACATAGGGTGACACAGAACTAGCTCCAATTCATCAATGTAATGTAGGCATGTATTCCGAATATAGTCACACGTGCTTATGGAAAAGAACTTGCATGATATCTTTTGTCCTACCCTCCCGTGGCAGCGGGGTCCTAATGGAAACTAAGGGATATTAAGGCCTCCTTTTAATAAAGAACCGGACAAAAGCATTAGCACATAGTGAATACATGAACTCCTCAAACTACGATCATCACCGAGAAGTATCCCGATCATTGTCACTTCGGGGTTGTCAGATCATAACACATAATAGGTGACTATAGACTTGCAAGCTAGGATCAAGAACTCACATATATTCATGAAAACATAATAGGTTCAGATCTGAAATCATGGCACTCGGGCCCTAGTGACAAGCATTAAGCATAACAAAGTCATAGCAACATCAATCTCAGAACATAGTGGATACTAGGGATCAAACCCTAACAAAACTAACTTGATTACATGGTAAATCTCATCCAACCCATCACCGTCCAGCAAGCCTACAATGGAATTACTCACGCACGGCGGTGAGTATCATGAAATTGGTGATGGAGGATGGTTGATTATGACGATGGCGATGAATCCCCCTCTCCGGAGCCCCAAACGGACTCCAGATCAGCCCTCCCGAGAGGATTTAGGGCTTGGCAGCGGCTCCGTGTCGTAAAACGCGATGAAACTTCCTCTCTCATTTTTCTCTCTGTGAAACGGAATATATGGAGTTGGAGTTGAGGTCGGTGGAGCAGCAGGGGGCCCATGAGACAGGGGGCGCGCCCTATAGGGGGGGCGCCCTCCACCCTTGTGGATACGGTGTGGGCCCCCTGGACTTCATCTTTTGCCAGTATTTTTTATATTTTCCAAAAGTTATCTCTGTGGATTTTCATGTCATTCCGAGAACTTTTGTTTCTGCACAAAAATAACACCATGGCAGTTCTGCTAAAAACAGCGTCAGTCCGGGTTAGTTTCATTCAAATCATGCAAGTTAGAGTCTAAAACAAGGGCAAAAGTGTTTGGAAAAGTAGATACGTTGGAGACGTATCAGCCCCTCACCCGGTTCCATCTAGCCGCTTCACCAGCTCCCCGGATCCGCCGAGCTGAGCCACCCCGAGTCGCCGTCGCTGCACCGAGATCGACCGCCATAGAGCCACTGCCCCGAGCCGCCGGTGAGTACTTGTGCTTGTGCTTTCGGATGCGATATGCATAGTTGGTTCATGCGGCATTCGTATTTGTTATTTTTGATGGAATTGAGCCCTCGCGAGAGGTTTTTGTAATTTAGGTTTGCCATTGTTCGTAGTCTTGCTTGTTTTTGGGACAAGCGACCCCTGAAAAACATCATGACATGTTGTGTGATTCTTCATAATATGATTCTCGAAGATGAGAGAGGCATGAACTTGGAGATCTTCTACAACAATGTGGGTAGCCGTGTCAAACCAGCTAGAGAACCTAACCGCGTTAGAGCATTTCTGCAGACCTACCGGGAGATTGAAGATGCAAACACCCACTTTTAGCTTCAGGAGGATCTCACTGAAAACCATTGGGAAGGGCTGGGCGGTAACACATTCCATTTTTGCATTCATTTCATTTAATTCATGTGCGATTTGTTTTCGGGATAAGTTTTATATTGAATTATTTAGTTTCCTTTGGTGATTTCAATAATTATTGTAATTCGGATGAATGTTGTATTGTAATATTGACATTTTATCTTATACTGAATTAATAATTCTGAATATATGGTCAAATTCAGATAAAAACCCATCTAATTTGCGGGTTGGCATGGGCTGCGTCCAAGCAGACCCCACATTGCGGAACTGCAAATATTCCGTGTTACAGTTCGCTATGCGGGGTCTGCTCGGCCACCGCCCGCGCCGACCTCCAAAGCCATTTTTTCATGAACTGTAAACGAGTTTTGTGGGTCGGCGATATACGGGGTCTGCTAGAGATGCTCTAACAGTCGCCTCCTCCACCCCCTCTCGCCCGGTACCCCACTTCCCGTTGCTACAGCTGCAACATGGAGATGTACACCCATTATTCCTTTTCAAAAAGAGTATATTGGTACATCATTAAACCATATGGTTTTAAAAATATATATTTTTAAAAAATGTACATTGTGTATCCCTCACATATATTATGAAATATATTGTCAAATTTGTACACTGGTGCTCCAAAAACAAGGATACTGCATTCTAGAATTTTCTACAAATATATTTTCTTAATCATATAATAGAACCACTATTACAATATTTTTAAACCATATGGTTTAGAGATATCTAATATACATATGTATAGACTATACAAATTACACAAGTATAAAAAATAATTATAAATTGTTAGAAAGCAGAAGTTAAATTCAGCGCAACACTTAAGTATTTTTCAATCATATACAATACAAATATATAATAAAAATTAAATAATATTGTTAAGTATACGAAATAAGCAATGAAAAAATACTCCTTTTCATAAAATAGTATACCCCTTAACACAGTACTATAGTAAGTATAAAATTTTAGTATAAAATATGTATATATATCAAGAGAAGCAGGGTAGGAAATTGAAGTTGGTGAGTCGAATTATTTTTTGGAGATCCGTACACTCAAATTTGAAATGTTGGCTCCGCCACTGCGCCGCAGGAGCTGGAGCCGCCACCGCCACCGCGGGAGCCGAAGGAAGCGAGGAACAAGAACATAAATAGGTGATTATCCGAATACCTCGCCCTCTTCTTCATCCCTGGGCGAGTGGATCCTTCCCCCCGCAGCAGCGCCCGAGGGGAACCTCGATCTCATCGAGAGGGGGTTGACGGGGGCGCTCGGGTTATTGGCGGCGTGCTCTGTTCGACTTCCCGGGTGGCATGCGAGGATCCCCTAGAGGATCCGGCTGACCTGACTTCGGATCATGGGATGAGATTAACAAGGCGAGATTCGGGCCATGTTCTGTATTTCCAATTCACTCACCTGATGATTTCAATGGAGACGAGCCTCCACTTCTTGGGAGCGCTCTGCCATCTATATGGTCAGGATCTTTTTGTGAAACAGGCTGGCAGCGTATGCAACGAGCAGGGACGCGTGCGTGTTTATATGGGCACTTGGCCGAGAGAAGATTACAAGGAGAGGAGGTTTAAGGAGGTGAGGATAGATCTCATCTACTACGTACAAGATAACTACAACAGAGAGATCAATCCTACCAGCCCAACCTCCCAACAGAATACAACACGCACGCCACATGACTTGGTACACACGGTTTATACATATACCATATATACAAAGAAATACAATGTCTAACACCCCCCTCAATCACAACTGTCTAAGTTGAGATTGCAACGAAAAACTGCTAATTGCTTAGCTGTTAGAGGCTTGGTGAACCCATCCGCCACTTGATCACCGGTAGGGATAAATCTGATATTCAACAACTTGTTTGCCACCCACTCTCGAACAAAATGATAATCAATCTCAATATGTTTCATCCGAGCATGAAAGATAGGATTAGCAGACAAATAAGTAGCATCAATATTATCACACCAAAGAGAAGCTGATCTAGGATGAGGAACACCCAATTCTATAAGAAGATTCTGAACCCAAATAATCTCTGCAATAGCATTGGCAAGGGCTTTGTATTCAGCTTCTGTACTAGACCGACATACAGTAGGTTGCTTGCGAGCTGTCAAGGACACCAAGTTACTGCCAAGGAAAACCGCAAAGCCACCTGTGGACTTGCGATCATCAGGACAATCGGCCCAATCTGCATATGAGAAAGCACTGACAACCATGGAATCAGACTTAGAAATTTTGAGATCATGAGTTACAGTCCCTTGTAAACAGCGAAGAATGCGCTTGACCAATGTCCAATGTACAGTGGTAGGAGCATGCAAAAATTGACATACTTTGTTGGCGGAGAAAGAAATGTCAGGCCAAGTCAAGGTTAAGTATTGTAACACACCTACAATGCTCCCATACTTGATTGAGTCCTCTCCTCCAAGATGCTCACCATCATAAAGAGACAATTTTTCCGACGTAGGAAGTGGTGTGTTTACAGGCTTGCAACCTTTCATGCCAACACGTGTAATCAAATGAAGCAGGTATTTTCCTTGAGATAAAACAAGACCTTCTCGAGCAGGTGTTACCTCAATACCAAGAAAATAGTGCAAATCACCTAAATCCTTGAGTGCAAAGTCTGCACGGAGATCTGTCACAAGAGCTTCAACTGCCTTGGATGAGGAACTTGTAACAATGATATCATCAACATAGATTAGCATAAAAATGATAATCCCATGATGAAAATAAAAGAACAATGAGGTATCGGCCTTGGAGGGACTAAAACCAAGAGACTGAACTTTGGATGACAGTCGAGAGTACCAGGCATGGGGGGCTTGTTTTAATCCATAAAGTGACTTATCCAGTTTGCAGACAAAGTGTGGTGAGGTTGGATCTTCATACCCACGAGGTTGTTTCGAAAATACTTCCTCTTCCAGAACACCATGTAAGAACGTGTTCTTTACATATAAATGTCTGGTACACCAATTTCTAGAGACAGCTACAGAAGGAATTAATCGAATAGTGGCTGCCTTGACAAGAGGACTAAAGGTATCCTCATAATCAAGATCATAACATTGTTTAAAATCTTTGGCAACGAGGCGTGCCTTATACCTGTCAATGCTGCCATCTGCTTTCGTTTTTACCTTATACACCCACTTGCAATCAATAACATTCTGACCTTTACGCCGCGGAACCAAGTGCCAAGTTTTGTTGTCCAACAAGGCACCAAACTCTTCATTCATTGCACCTTTCCACTTGGGATGAGCAAGGGCCTCATTGAAATTTTCCGGCTCACATGTAGCACAAAAGGAACCCCAACGTATACAACCCTCTTTATACACTTTAGGCTGAATAATACCACTTTGGGAGCATGTGTGAGCTCGTGTTGGAGGAGGAGCAGCCGGAGGTGGGAGAAGTTGTTGTCGGATCCATTGCACCGTAGGTGATCCCAAGGAAACGTCACTGGATGCATGCAACAAACCAGAGGGTGCCAAGTGGCCATCCAAGACGCTGTCAGCGGCAGTAGAAGGAGATGCCGCATCGTGGGAGGCAACCTCGTTCTGATTCGGAGAGACCCACATGATCTACGAGAAGACCCGCCACGTCTGAGGAAGCGGCTGCGTCCACCAGCGATTGGTGCGTGGATCCTGTGATGGATCCGCCCGACCTAGGCGCTGTAGGCGGTGATCCCAGAGTGATCCGGGGCGATCCCAAGGGAGAGCACGCAGGTGAATCTGGCGCGGGACTCGCGCCGCCCAGATCGTCTGCGGCAGCAGATCCTGTGTCACTCCATGCCTGCATAAAATCATGATTTTCTGGGCGACTTTTTTCTGTTTCCTGCACGCTATCAGTACATTGGTTATCAAAAGTATTGAAAATCGACAAGTGATCACTGCAAACTTCCTCAGGAGAATCAAGGCTTGAAGGATGAAAAAGAGTGGGTGGAAGGAGAACTAGCTCTGCACGAAGTTGGGCGCCGGCATTCGGATGCAAAACGGCAAAAGGAAAAATTATGTTCATCAAAGATAACATCACCTGAAACATAGACCCGCCTCGTAGAAACGTCAAGACATTTGTACCCTTTATGAAGATCATTGTAGCCAAGAAACACACATTGCTTTGACCGATACTCAAGTTTGTGCTTGTTAAAAGGGCGCAAATTAGGCCAAACGGCACACCCAAAAATGCGAAGAAAAGAGTAATTAGGCTTAGTTACAAAAAGTTGTTCCAAGGGAGTTTGGTTGTGTATGACACGACTAGGAACACGATTTATAAGATATACGGCAGTGAGAAACGCCTCATCCTAGAATTGAAGGGGCATAGAGGCATAAGCCAAAAGAGAGAGACCAACTTCCACTATGTGGCGATGCTTACGTTCAGCTGAACCATTCTGTTGGTGTGCATGGGGGCAAGATACATGATGAGTGATGCCAAGTTCCTCAAAAAATTGATTCAACTTTTGGTATTCACCGCCCCAATCGGTTTGCATGGCAATAATTTTCCGACTAAATAAACGCTTAACAAGTGCTTGGAAAAGATGAAATTTCTGAAAGACATCTGACTTATGCTTGATAAGATAAAGCCAACTAAACTTGCTGAAATCATCGATAAAACAGACATCATAAAGAGACAATTTTTCTGACATAGGAAGTGGTGTGTTTACAGGCTTGCAACCTTTCATGCCAACACGCGTAATCAAATCAAGCAGGTATTTTCCTTGAGATAAAACAAGACCTTCTCGAGTAGGTGTTACCTCAATACCAAGAAAATAGTGCAAATCATCTAAATCCTTGACTGCAAAGTCCGCACGGAGATCTGTCACAAGAGCTTCAGCTGCCTTGGATGAGGAACTTGTAATAATGATATCATCAACATAGATTAGCATAAAAATGGTAATCCCATGATGAAAATAAAAGAACAATGAGGTATTGGCCTTGGAGGGACTAAAACCAAGAGACTAAAGTTTGGATGATAGTCGAGAGTACTAGGCACGGGGGGCTTGTTTTAATCCATAAAGTGACTTATCCAGTTATGCAGACAAAGTTTGGTGAGGTTGGATCTTCATACCCAGGAGGTTGTTTCATAAATACTTCCTCTTCCAGAACACCATGAAAGAATGCGTTCTTTACATCTAACTGTCTGGCACACCAATTTCTAGAGACAGCTATAGAAAGAATTAATCGAATAGTGGCTGCCTTGACAACAGGACTAAAGGTATCCTCATAATCAAGACCATAACGTTGTTTAAAACCTTTGGCAATGAGGCGTGCCTTATACATGTCAATGCTGCCATCTGCTTTTGTTTTTACCTTTACACCCACTTGCAAACAATAACTTTCTGACCTTTATGCCGTGGAACCAAGTGCCAAGTTTTGTTGTCCAACAAGGCACCAAACTCTTCATTCATTGCAGATTTCCACTTGGGATGAGCAAGGGCCTCCTTGAAATTTTCTGGCTCACCTATAGCACAAAAGGAACCCCAACGTATACAACCATCTTTATACACTTTAGGCTGAATAATACCACTTTGGGAGCGTGTATGAGCTCGTGTTGGAGGTGGGAGAAGTTGTTGTTGGATCCGTTGCACCGCAAGTGATCCCGAGGAAATGTCACTGGATGCATGCAGCGAACCAGAGGGTGCCAAGTGGCCATCCAGGACGCTGTCAGTGGCAGTAGAAAGAGATGCCGCATCATGGGAGGCAGCCTCGTTCTGACTCAGAGAGAGCCCATGATCCACGAGAAGACCCGCCACGTTTGAGGAAGCGGCTGCGTCCACCAGCGATTGGCGCGTGGATCCTGTGATGGATCCGCCCGACCCAAGCGCTGCAGGCGGCGATCCCAGAGCGATCTGGGGCAATCCCAAGGGAGAGCGCGCAGGTAAATCAGGCGCGGGACTCGCGCCGCCCAGATCATCTGCGGCAGTAGATCCTGTGTCACTCCATGCCTGCATAAAATCATGATTTTCTGGGCAACTTTTTTCTATTTCCTGCACGCTATCAGCAGAGTGGTTATCAAAAGTATTGGAAGTCATCATATGATCACTGCGAACTTCCTCAGGAGAATCAAGGCTTGAAGGATGAAAAAGAGTGGGTGGAAGGAGAACTAGCTCCGCACGAAGTTGGGTATGCTACGAGCAGGGACGCGTGCGTGTTTATATGGGCAGTTGGTCGAGAGAAGATTACAAGGAGAGGAGGTTTGAGGAGGTTAGGATAGATCTCATCTACTACGTACAAGATAACTACAACAGAGAGATCAATCCTACCAGCCGAACCTCCCAACAGAATACAACACGCACGCCACATGACTTGGTACACACGGTTTATACATATACCGTATATACAAAGAAATACAATGTCTAACACTTTTTTCCTTTTCATGTGAGGAAGAACTAGGTGTGAGCAACTCTAGCTACCGTACAGTTGTATATTTGTTACATGGATGACCTGTAAAGCACATAGACTCACTGCCTTTTTCATCACATTGTATAATAGGAATGATTCTTTCTCTGGTTAGGTTTTGTGGCTCAAACCAAACGGTTGTCCGTACAGTTGTATATCCTTTCACCTATATGTCATGGTTTAAGCCTCACTTGCTTAATGGGTGCCAGTGTTGTAGTTTATGGAAGCACCATAAGGGATTTTCTCTGTTTTTATATAATTGCAAAAGGAATGGTGACCAAGAATGTACAAGATATGTTCATCTTGCTTTATTAGTGACCAAAATGGCCAAAAGATGTATATTTGAAAAATCTAGGAGCTGAACATGTTCCCTGGAGATCTGTTTTGTGCATCTTTTTTGTCAGAAACTTGGTTGTGACTTGTGAATGATAGGTCTACTATATGTGTCCTAGATGCCAGTATGATTTGTTGTGATCATTAGGTTTGACTTTTGAGTAGATTTTGCTTGAGCTACAGTTTTGGTTGTAGTTCTGGAGCTGGTTTGGCCCCTGGTGCTGGGTGGCACTTGAAACTTGGATGTAAATATGTAAACGGTTTGCTACATTTTGCTTCTATCTGGTTTCTGTCAAGAAAAGGGGACAACAAACAACCACTTGCATTGTCCTGCTGCTAGTTGACTGAATCCTGCAACTAGAAGGGCTTTTTATTTTATTTTTTTGGAAAAGGGGGCGTGCCCCAGCCTCTGCATCAGAAAGATGCATACGGCTCATATTATTAAAAGGATAAACCAGTAGCAAAGTACCGAAAGGTCATAGTAGAAACTATAACAAAATCTGTAAATAAGAAAAGCCCAAAGCCACAACCGGCTGGCAAAACAATAGGATCAATACATGTCTATCCTATTACATGACCGCCATCCAAACCGGTTAAAAATATCCCGAGCTACCATCTCCCATCGGGTAGACGCAGTAACCAAACGCTCCCTGGCCTCCGTCGGAGTGAGTAGCGACCACATACGGATGAACGCCGTGGCCCTGAAGATAACCTGCAAAAAGTGAATGTTTGTTGATCGGTTAAAGACTAAGTCATTTCTACAATTCCATATTGCCCACAAAAGTGCACAAACGCCAAACCGAATGTGTCTTGCAATGTCAGAATCCACCCCATCTAGCCATGTTCCAAATAACATACTAATAGAGGTGGGCTGACTAATATTAAAAGCAATATGAACCGACCGCCATAGAATCTTAGCCAAAGGGCAATCGAGAAAGAGGTGTTTGATGTTTTCAGAATGATCACAGAAGCTACATCGAGACGGACCTACCCAATTACGTTTTGCAAGGTTATCCTTAGTCAGAATGACTTGTTTATGCACAAACCACATAAACACTTTAATACGTAAGGGTACTTTAACTTGCCAAACATGTAAGGAGGTAGGGATGACAGTAGAGTTAATGACATCCTGATACATTGATTTGACCGAGAACACACCGTTCTTAGTAAGTTTCCAATGCAACTGATCAGGGTTAGAAGACAACCGGACATCCATTAAACGACGAACCAGATGGAGCCAGGCCTCCCAACGATTTCCAACAAGCGTCCGCCTAAAGTTGATATTGAGGGGAACGGATTGTAAAACAGTAGCAACATAGGCACCTCTACGTTGGACTATGTTATACAAAGAAGGATATTAAATTGCTAGTGGGGTCTCCCCAAGCCACGTATCCTCCCAAAACCTCGTCGTGGTACCATTCCCAACAATAAATTTAGTCTTGTTGAAAAAGATTTGTTTAACTCTCATCAAACCCTTCCAAAAGGGCGAGTCGGAAGGTCTCACAGTCACCTGAGCCAAGGTTTTAGCAAAGAGATATTTATTGCGTAAAATCTGTGCCCAAGTGGCTTCCGTCTCAGATGACAACTTAAAAAGCCACTTGCTAAGGAGACATATATTTTTGATTTCCAGATTTTCAATACCTAGGCCACCTTGGTCCTTAGGTCTGCAGATAATATCCCACTTCGCAAGTCTATACTTCCGTTTAAGCTCATCAATTTGCCAAAAGAATCGAGATCGATAGAAATCTAACCTTTTCCTAACTCCAACCGGAACCAAGAAAAAGGATAACAGAAACATAGGCATACTAGTAAGGACCGAATTAATCAGAATTAATCGACCTCCATATGACATGAGCTTTCCTTTCCAACAGCTCAGTTTCTTTTCAAAACGATCCTCAATACATTTCCACTCAATATTAGATAGCTTACGATGATGAATGGGTATCCCTAAATACGTAAATGGTAAAGAACCCAATTCACATCCGAACAATTGTTGATACGAGTCCCGGTCATCATTTGCTCTTCCAAAGCAAAACAATTCGCTCTTGTGGAAGTTGATTTTAAGCCCAGACAATTGTTCAAATAAGCAAAGCAGCAGCTTCATGTTCCTTGCTTTCGCTATATCATGTTCCATAAATATGATAGTATCATCAGCATATTGAAGAATGGATATCCCGCCGTCTACTAGATGTGGAACCAGGCCACCTACCTGTCCTGCATCCTTTGCCCGACCTATTAAAATAGTCAGCATATCAGCCACTATGTTAAACAGGATCGGTGACATAGGGTCTCCTTGCCGTAGCCCCTTGTGTGTTTGGAAATAATGACCCACGTCATCATTCACCTTAATCCCGACACTCCCTTTTTGCGTTAAAGAGTCAATTTGATTTCTCCAGGCCGAATCAAAACCTTTCATACGCAAAGCTTGTTGAAGGAAAGGCCATTTGACTTTATCATATGCTTTTTCAAAATCCACTTTAAAAACTACGCCATCAAGTTTTTTGGAGTGGATTTCATGGAGCGTTTCATGCAAGACAACAACCCCTTCCAGGATGTTTCTATCCGGCATGAAAGCTGTCTGGGACGGCTGAACTACTGTGTGTGCTATTTGTGTAAGCCTGTTTGTCCCCACCTTAGTGAAGATTTTGAAACTCACATTTAGCAGACAAATGGGTCGAAACTGCTCAATCCGAACAGCCTCTGTCTTCTTAGGCAGAAGAGTTATCGTCCCAAAATTTAGCTTGAACAATTGAAGCTGCCCCTCAAAAAACTCGTGAAACATGGGCATCAAGTCTCCCTTGATAAAATGCCAACACTTCTTGTAAAACTCCGCCGGAAACCCGTCCGGTCCTGGAGCCTTGTTGTTCTCCATTTGAGTAATAGCCTCAAACACCTCTTTCTCCGAGAAAGGAGCAGTCAAGAGCTCATTCTCGGCAGTCTCAAGTTGAGGCACATCCTCAACCCTAGACTCATCCAACGACACGAAAGTCTCTACCGGGGGACCAAACAACTGTTTATAATAATTGGTAATATAATCTTTGAGATTATCCTGACCCACTATCGTCCCTTCATCTTGTTCTAATTGGAAAATTCTTTTTTTACGATGCTTCCCATTCGCAATCATGTGAAAGAATTGAGTGTTATCCTCGCCTTCTACGATTTTGCGAACCTTGGCTCGCAATGCCCACTTCAATTCCTCCTCACGGAGAAGCTTTTTAAGCTGCATCTCTGCATCTATCTTTGTTTCCAACTCATTGGAATCCAAGATAGAGGTTTCTGCTTTAGCTTCGAAGTTTTGAATGATTAGAAGAAGTCTGTCCTTCTCCACCTTATAAATCCCATGCGTTTGCTTAGCCCAGCCGCGAAGGAATCGACGGAGATGACGAATCTTGGATTGCCATCTGTCGATAGGCGTCCTACCTCCCGAGTCCATAGCCCACTCTCTAGCTAGCAACTCGAGGAACCCTTCTCTTTCAAACCAGGCAAGTTCAAACGAGAAAATGTTCTTGTTTCCCACGAAATTTTGAACTCCGGAGTCGACTAGTAGCGGTGTATGATCCGAGACACCTCGAGTCAAAGCCTGCACCGTTACCAGGGGAAACTTCTGTTCCCACTCGACACTAGCTAGCACACGGTCAAGTTTCTCAAAGGTCGGGACCGGTAACGAATTAGCCCAAGTGAATTTCCTACCCGAGAGCTCGATCTCTCTGAGATCCAAACTTTCAATGATAGTGTTGAACATAAAGGGCCATCGACCGTCAAAATTGGCATTATTCTTGTCCTCTTTTCTTCGGATAATGTTGAAATCCCCTCCCACTAAGAGAGGTAACTGTTCATTACCACGGATGCGCACCAAATCTGTCAAGAAATCTGGTTTGAATTCTGGTTGTGTAGCTCCGTAAACTGCCACCAAAGCCCAATCAAACCCATCTGCCTTAGATCTAACCCGAAACTTGACAGTGAACTCGCCCATAACTACGCTCCGAACCTCCAACGTTTCACACTTAACCCCAAGTAAAACCCCGCCGGATCTTCCCCGAGGTGGGAGGCAATGCCAATCAAAATCTACCCCCCCAGACAAAGTGGCAAGAAATTGATTAGTGAAATTGCTTCTTCCAGTCTCGGACAAAGCAATAAAATCTAAATGATGTTCAAGAGAAGCATCCGCTAGAAATCTCCTTTTAGCCAAGTCTCTAAGACCTCTGCTATTCCAGAAAATGCCTCTCATAAGTCATCATGAAATTTTTTGGCAGTACGGATCCTAGCACTCCTACGCACTGCGGAAACTGGATAAACCTTTCTTTTCCATGTCCGCTTAGGCTTCACTTGACCATCAACCTGAACATGGCCCTCATTCTCAACTTCTAGCACTAAAGGCTCATCTACATGAAGAGACATCTCAGGCTGTGAGTCTTCCTCTGCCTCGAGACATGCAGGGTCAAGATCGGCACACATACCATCGAGAACCTTAACCCCAAGCGCATCAATCTCCGAATCATTCATTGGTTTAACTGCAGCTATGTGACGAATCATATCTACCGCACGCTCAGCTTCCAAATCAAGAATGTCGTTAACTGATTTAGCAATTTGAAGATCATTATTACCAAGTGAAATTCCTAGTTGATTTGCATTATGGATGATTTCATTATCAGTGAAATGCAAAATGGAATTTGACTTGATAACAGACATACCGGTGGTGGTCTCGACGTCCTGCAACTTGGCAGCCCTCAAAGCACACCGCAGTTGAAAGTCATCGACGTCCGGCTGCTCCTGCAACCTCCCGCTGATCCGCCTTCCCTGGGTGACAGGGTCCGGGATACCACCAAAGGCGATGACCTCCTCGCAGGAAGCCCTGCAAGGGGAGAGACCTCCTGCCCCTCCCCCCACAGCGACGCCCCGGGTCGCCGTCACCAGCGCAGGAGAAGAAGTCGGCGGCGCCGCCTGCAGCCCGTCAACAGGCGACCCACCAGCAGCTGGCTCTGGGGCAGCCCACACGCCGCGCACCGAGGAGGAGGCAGTAGCTGCAGTGGCTCCACCCAGCCCACCTAACACAGTGGGGGCCGGTGAGCCGACTACCCCCTGCCCTGGCGCACAAACGGCGGCGAGAAGAGGTGAGGACTCCTCCCTAGCCAGGGAGGCCGGACTGGCCTGTGAAGACACCGGTCTTTGACCAACAGCCGACCCTCCCAGAAGATCAGTAGCCGCCTCTGATGCCGGCAAGGAAGGAGAGCGCGGTGTGCGGGCCTCCTGCCCGCTAGACCCATCCGAGGCCCGCCGAGCCTCCGGAGTGGTCGTTACTACTGCGCTGGCCCTGAGTCCCGACGATCCGCGCACCGGCAAAGCAGAGAAGGACCTGACCGTACTCCCGGCCAGCTCCGCCGAGTCATCCAAAAGAGTCGTCATGTCCAGCCGCGGTACCGGCGATGAAGGAGGAGAAACAACCTCCTGTGCAGAAAGTCTGTCCGTTTCCTCAGCCCTCAAGACCTCCGAAATCACCGGTGGCACATGCTCAGACGGATCATCCAACTCCACACGATCACTCCAAAGACGAGGAGGCGCAGAGAAAGCCCCTACGGAGCCAAGCTGAAGCATGTTGGACGGTGCTGAAACCGGTGTTTTCCCCTGAGCCGACTCTGCTGGCTTAGACGAATCCACAGGCCTGGAACCCTGTCACCATCACCGGGTGCGTCATCTCCACGGTTCCCAGAAGCACCTCCCCCCTCAGAGGTATCCATAGGTAGCAGCTCCTCAAAATCCTGAAACAAGTCCGGGTCCTCATACTCGACATTCAACATGTAAGCAATACCCTCATAACACCATCTGACCACATCCGGCAAGAACTGAATGTTAGCTACGCTTATCAACAAACGAGCTACACCGTGAGCACGAGTGAAAGGCATATCCACCTGCTCCGTCTTACCGAGCAAGGACCCCAAGCTCCACGTGACAAAGAAATCATCCAAGGGCTCTGAAGGTGCCCCCGAAAATCGAACCCAGATCTGAGTCAGTGGTGTGCCCTGCGGTTCCTTCTTTTTCCACTCATCAAACTGCAACACAAAGCTAGTTCCAGTAACTCGACTCATGCCAAACTTGAGAATCCTCTTCTGATCCTCTTTAGAAGGGAAATCCACTTTGTAAGACTTATCAGAAAGTTTCAACAAGGACCATTTGAAATTCCCCGGAGCCAATTCCCGCAACTGCTGAATTATCTGGGCTTCAGTGAGCGGTCCGGTGACCACCTTAACCACCCCAGGGAATGAGGTTTCAACGACAGGAGCCACCGAAGCCACACTTGGTGACTCAAAGAACATCAACTCAGAGCAACAGAGCCCGTAGATATTAAGTGTCGGTTTGGGTCCGAGAAGAAGCGGACACTCAGCCGCTACATGCTTAGGTTTCCGACAAATATCACATAACTCAGCAGAGCAGTCAACCATGAAGTGACCCGTCTCCCCACACCGGAAACAGACTAATTTTTTCTTCTTAGCCGCCCACTTGGACAACTTGTCACCTCCGGCCTTCTCCGCACCTTTATCAGACTCCGCATCATCCGATTGTGCAATCATCGGTACAGACACATCAGCGAGAGCCTTAACCGTCTCCACCACTGCCTGGGTTAGACCCGCCTCATCAGTGGCCATCTCAGAAGTTTCCGAGGCTGCGGCACCGGGCAAGTTACGTGGAGGGTGCCTATATCCACCGCGCCCACCACGGAAGCGGCCACGGAAGCGGCTCGGGCCAACCGCACCCTCAACAAAGTTCCCCGGTGGTCCTTGAAAGCCCCGGCCAGCATTACCATGATCCGTCCAAGCGTAGCCTCGCCCACCACCGGTGGACGACGAACCTCGGTGAAGACCCTGACCGTAGGCGTCGTATCCATCATCTCCCCACTGTCCACGGGGAGGATTGCGGCTGTCCCCCGCGAGCACACCCGATCCACGGCCGGCTACACCATTGGCAGCACCTCCCCGGCCGGCAGCCATTTGCCTAGGCCAAGGTCGTTGCGGCGGCGGCTGTGTGGCCCCATGCTGTGGCGGCGCCGCAGCCCTGGCTACAGCCGACGCAGCCGGCGCCGGTGTCGAAGCCGCAGCCGAGGCAGGCGCAGTCGCAGCCGGACCCCCCGGCGCAGCCCTCGCAGGCGGCTTCGCCGGAGGCGGTCCCTTGGCCGGCGGCGGGGCCTTGGGCGGCATGACGTCGGCAGCAACCGCAGGATCTCGCTTCAGCCGACGCACCACAGCCGACGGAAATCCAACGTGCCCACAGCGGCGAACCCTAGTGCATACGTATCGGTAGATGGACGATGATCGTGCATGAGATGGCAGTCGATCCGATGCGATCTCCTGTACGTCGAGGTCGGCCGGTTTTGCCTGGGTCTGTAACCCAACTAGTCCCGGCCCAACCTTAGAAAAAAACCTTTGGCCCAAAGGCGCAACATCGGATGGGCCGTCCGAACCTTCTTCCGGTTGAAGCCCATCAGCGTTAAGCAAAAAATTCAAACGCGAGATCCGATCGGCACGGATGTCGCTGGTTCTGTCGATCGCCGGCGCCGGCGCCTGTGCCGCCAATGATCGCCGAGACTTCTTCCTCTTCACCACTATCCACGACCCCTCAGTAATGAAATCGGACAAGGTTGGTTTAGGGAGACTTACCTTTGGGATCGGCCCCTTCCATGGCCGGATCGCCGCTGCCGCCGTTCGCCTATGAACCATCCGACGCACGATCTCGATCTTGTCCTCTGGTCCCAAACCTTGCCGTGCTGGATCATCAACTGGCACACTGCCATCGACTATGGCAGCCACATCGTCTTCCGAGTAGCCAAGGTCGAAAGCCTCGCATATCACCGACGACGGCGTCGGCGAGTAGGCTACCGGTGAACCTCCGGCGCTGTCCCCGTCATCTTCGCCCTCTAGTTCAGACTCCGCGAGAGCCCAAAACCTACCACCGGCGCGTCCCACACCGGAGATGGTCGCCGGCGGCAGCCCCGTAGTGGCCGCCACGGGCGTCTTCCGTGTCGCCCGCGTCGCCCTACTTCCCACCGACGGCCCATCCGAAGGTTTAGGCATGGGGCTAGGACCCAAGTCAATCGAAGGTAACGGCCGGACCGACGTTACCGGCACGTCCACCTCGTCTTCCTCCTCGTCAGCAAGAATCCAAGAGCGACCCCCAAACCTTTGCGTCGGCTTTGATCCATCGGATTCCTCCGTGAGATCAACAGTGGCAATTTGTTCTTCAACCTCCGGGGGTACCTGCACCCACTCAATAACCTCGATGTGAAACGAATCAATAACGAAACACATACCAATATGAAGATCTTCTTCCGCGGATAGATGCCTTCCGGCCAAAATATCTCCTCCATCATCACGGATCGTCGTCCAACGAGACGGGTGAGAGTAGATCATGCCACTGATCCATCGCCCCATCGCATGCTTATCCCGAAAACGAGCCTTCCATTTCGCAGGATTTTTGAATCCCCGATCCCGATCCTCGTCCTCCGTCGAAGAAGAAACCGGGGAAGGGGATGGATCAACTCGCGGAATTGAATCCACCGCGGGTGGTTGCCGGATCCCATCCAAAGGGCTTGGAGATCCCGGTAACAGCCGCAGCGGCGGCGGCGGCGGAATCGCCGAGTCCCCGGCAGGGATCGCCTGGCAGATCAGCGTCGGAGATGATCCTCCTCCGGCATCAGCCAGGCCCGACTCCTGAGCCGGCGCGATGGGCGGCGGAGACTCAGGCAAGATCGGCGTCGGTGGTGGCTCTCGCCCGTCGCCACCCCAGTCGACAGACGGCATTTGCACGTGTATGTAGGAACATATGAATGCATGAATTAACAAGAACACTACGTCCGATTAACTATGTGGAAGAAATTATTAGCTCGTTGATTTTGACGATCGGCGCCCGACGCCCAGCGGCCAGCGAAGATGGTTCTGAGTGTCTAACAACTAGAGGATGGACAACATCTTCTGCTGCTTCACATTCACCAATCGCAAGTTAAGACAGATATGCATATCTATCTATCTATCTACTCTCGGGAAGGCCGTCCTTTCTCTCTCTAACTACAAGCGTCGGGTCCCTCTTGCGTCGCCTCCCACGCGGGCGGCTCGGACGTTGTCTGGCTCGTGGTGGCGTCGACGGCAGCTAGACTGGGCAAGGTAGATGCAGCAGTACAACACTGAAGATGGATTGGTGGCAGGTGGCTGCGGTGGCCTCATACCCGACAGGCGTCCTGGTTGAGGAGTGCGCCGGACTGGTGGGTGCCCCATACCCGATAGGCGTCCTTGTTGGGACCCCAGGTCTTAGATTTTAGGTTTGGCTGCAAGGTCTGTTTGGTATTAGGCCCAAACTATCAGCATCCCTTCATCAACTGGATAGGAGTGGCGACAGATGTTGTCTAGATGTGGCTTTAGTCTTACTGTTGTATGACTTTGTAAGGTCTTGTGTGAATAATTAATAAAGTGGCTGCATGCATCGTTCAGATGCAGAGGCCTGAGGCTCCTCCTCCTTTTCTAAAAAAAATCTATCTATCTATATATCTATCTATCTATATGGGTGTGCGTCATGCACCAGAGAATTTCGCATGGATGCAGCCACAAGTGCTCATGCATGAGCCTAATTTTTTTTATTCAGTATATACAATTTTGTTTCGCCAAGGCTGGACCATCAACTCTAACAGCAGTACCGGCCTAGCCACACAGTAACAATTTAAATATAATCTAATATGATAAAGTTGCAAAATGTAATCAACCTGTGGTGTTTTTTGACTAACAATCAACTTGTGGTGCTAACATGCAAATTTTATCTGCAGGTTGCACAGTAGATGGTTTGGATTTTTTGGATGTGGCCTCTACCTTTGATAAAAACCTATTCGGTTTTGAAAGTAAACATAACTATCAGTCTTGGGCCTTCCCTTTGGGAGGAGGGGGATCTAGTTACACAGGAAGCAAATGACCACCTGCAGAAAAGCTTGTGAAGAAGAGATCAAAGAGGCAATATTTGGATCTTATGCTCATGGGACCCCTGGCCCCGATGGTCTGTCTTTCCTGTTTTACCAAACTTTTTGGGAGGTGATTAAAACTGATTTTATGGCCTTAGTGAAATATTTTGAAGGTGATAAATTGGATCTGCATAGATTAACTTTGCTTTGATTGTCCTTATTCCCAAAGAGCATGATACAAAAGACATGATTTTTTTGGCCTATTAGTCTAAGTAATTGTGGTGTTAAATTTTTCTCTAAAGCTATGTCCAACAGAGTTTCCCACATTGGTCATAGGTTGATTTCTTCTAACCAAGCTACCTTTATTAATGGGAGGTACATTTTAGAGAGTGTGGTGATGGCCCATGAAGTTATTCATGAGGTGAAAAAAATCTGGATCTCAAGGTTTAGTGCTTAAGTTGGATTATGAAAAAGCATATGATAGAATTAGCTGGGATTTCCTTTTTGAGGTGCTACACTCTAGAGGTTTTGGCCCAAAGTGGATTTATTGGATTAAAAGTACTTTAGTTTTAGTGTGAGAATTAATGACACTATTGGTCCTCATTTTGTAGGGGGGGAGGACTCAAGCAAGGGGACCCGCATTCCCCCTTGTTATTTATTCTGATAGCTGATGTTTACACCAAAATGCTTCAAAAATATGCTTCTCAAGACCCAATTTCTGGGCTTCTGTCCCAAGTAATTCCAGGGGGTGTGGATAGTCTGCAATATGCTGATGACACCATACTCTTTTTGGAAAACTCTGTCCATAAAGCGAGAAATTTTGAATGTCTTTTGTCCTATTTTGAAAATCTCTCGGGGATGAAAATTAATTTTCACAAAAGTGATTTGATGACCATCAATGTGGAGGCAGTTGCTAAGGAATTTGCCCAAATTTGTTGTTGTAAACTTGGTTCTTTTCCTATCAAATATCTTGGGGTGCCTCTGCACAATGATAAACTTAAACGAGAAGACCTTCAACCTATCATTGATAGAATTATCAAAAGCATTTCTGGTTGGTTGGGGAGATTCCTTACATATAAAGGGAAAATAATATTACTTTGTGTCTGTGTGATTAGCATTCCTGCATATCTTATGTCTGTGATCAAATTTCCCAAATGGGCAATCAATGCTATAGATTACCAAATGGCCCACTTCTTTTTGGGAGAATTTGGGTGATCAACACAAATACCATTTGGCCAACTGGGGGTTGATTTCTAGGAAGAAAG
>NC_041391.1:703063881-703069436 GCF_002162155.2 Triticum dicoccoides | reverse complement strand
AAGAATTTAATATGGCCTTGCTAGCTTCGTGTGGAAAAAGATATTTTGATAACTCTGAAGCAGATTGGAAGAAAATCATTTTGCATAAATACAAAGTGAATTCTCATAATCTCCTCTGGGCAAAAGGTGAGGTGGGCTCTAGCTTTTGGAAGAGTATCACCTGGGCCTTGTCTGTGGCCAAAACCTTTTACATGTGGAAATTAGGAAACGATGAACTCATTACTTTCTGGCATGACACATGGGCAGGGGGTTTCTCCCTTAAGGCGCAATTCTGGAATTCATTTAACATATTTAACCAGACTGAATGCACAGTGGCCCGGGTGTGGGACGGCAGTGATCGGAAAATGGCGCTTAGAAGATGTGTTGATCGGGTTGGTATGGATCTCTAGGAGCAGCTAATTACATTGATTAAACAATACCCTTTGCTAGATGAAATAGACACACCGATCTGGTCCCTAGAGCCTAATGGTATATACTCGGTGAAACCTTTTATACACAGAGTAACTTTGGCGGGATAGCTTCTGCTATCAGTAACAAAATGTGGAAGATTCTATGCCCACAGAAAATCCATGTCTTTCTTTGGTTGTGTGTTTATAATAAGATTCTTACTAGGGACAACCTAGCAAAAAGGAGACAAGTGATGACCCCTCTTGTTTATTTTGTGCTGAAAATAAATCTGTCCAACATATTTTGTTTGACTATGTTGTGGGCCACCAAGTGTGGGCGTTTATCTCTGTATTCTTTGAAATTGACAGGATTTCTAGCTTTGAAAATATCTTTGCTTTCTGGCATTCACATAAGAAAAATGCAGTGTTGGATTTGGTGATATTTGCATCCTTGTAGAGCTTGTGGAGACTGGGAAATGAGTTCTGTTTTCAGGGGCACAAATGGCGAGATGTGAAATGCATTCTTGCCAAGCTAAACTGCTATCTGCATCAATGGAAAGTTCTCTGCAACTATGCACAAGCGACACTGCTGCAGTGCGCGCTGCATCCTCCTGTTGGACAAGCGACGTGGAGAGCTTCTTCGGATTGCATGGAGATGAACAAAAGGGACCAATGAGTAATGACGAAGACGTGTTCAATGCAGCTGGACGAAGCAAAAGTAGATCATATATGCTGGCTCGCTCTTCTTGTTCTCATTTGGGCTCTCTAATAAAAAGCTGGTTATGTATTACGCCCTCTTTAAAGAAATATAAGAGCGTTTAGATCACTAAAGTAGAGATCCAAACGCTCTTATATTTCTTTACGGAGGGAGTAGAACCTATCTGGTGGTGAGAGAACTTTTGCTCTCGTTCATGTTGGCTGTAGGATGGTAGTTAGACCAAAGACCTTTCAGCCTTAGTTCCGTTTTGTGTGTTTCTGATTTGTGGTCGTCTGAACTGGTTGTATTGGTCGTTTTTGCTTCATAGTATACTAGCACATATGCCTGTGCGTTGCAACGGGAGAAAAAATATATTGTATGTTTATAGTATAATAAGCATGGCTCAAGACGCTCTAATGATCTACGCCCTCTATTTCAACATTATCGTCTCACCATGTTACATTGTATATTTTGAGTGGTTGCGGTATTTATTCCGTTTTTACGTATGTCCGTGTGTCGTCCTGTTTCTAATTTTGTTCACAAATTAAAAAGAAGTTTAGGATTTCCAAACGTGTTCATGTTTCCAAGGATGTTTACAAATTTTATAAATGTTTATTGTTTCAAATTTTTGTTTGGAACTTTAAAAAATATTATTTTTTTCAAAATTTGTTGAAATAATCAAAAATCTTTGATGGTTACCAAATTTGTTCGGAATTTTATAAAATATTCCCGGTTTCATGATCACAACTTCAAAAATGTTTAGGAATTTCAAAACATGTTCATTGTTTCAAAGTTTGTTCATGTTTCCAAAAATATTAAAATATACAATTTTTGTTCTTGCTTTTCAAAATATATTCATGGTTTTCAAAAACATCGAAATTGTTCAAAGTTTCCAGAATTTGTTCGCGCTTTTTAAGAAAAAAATCAAGGTTTTTAAATTATCTGTTTCAAAAAATTGTTCAAATTTTCTTCGTACTTTTAGAAAAATGTTTGCACTTTTTCAAAAGATTTTGGAATTTAAAAAAATTGCTACAGTGCCATGTCTTCTTTAAGTATATTCTGTGGTGATAAGGAAACAGAAATAGTCAATAGCTCAGCTGGCTAACATCATCCATGCAAGACCGACAGGTCATGAGTTCAACCCTGTGTGGGTGACCCGAGGATCGCCGGCGGCCTAGCGTCCATGTCGACGGCACAGAAGTGGCGATTCCCTCAGGAGGAGCAGATGCCGAAGAGCAGCCACCGACCGCTACCCAGAAAGTTGGGCACCAGGAATGTCCGGCCCTCGACGGGCAGCTCCCAGGCGCCCTCCTTGGCTCCCAGTCAAGGACCGCATGTTCTTCGCCATGTCCGCTTACTCGCGCCTGGACGTCCCCCGAGGGGGACCCTGGTTCGAGGCCCTGCAGCAGCAGAAACACCTCCTCGACGACCGCCGCTGGGCCTGGAGTGCCCTTCCTGACCCGCCCGGCATCCCCCGTTGCCAGAGGGAGGACGTCCGGGCCTACTTCATCGCGAGCGCGCGCGTTTGGGTCTCGTTGCGCCTTCAGGGCACCTATTCCTTCCACACGGCGCGCCAGCGGTGGCTCAATGAGGCCTTGTACAATGAGGGGTGCTTAGGGGAGGTGCTTAGGGAAATAAACCAGACTTTTCTTAAGCACCGGTGCTTATTTGTACAGGATAGACGCTTAACTAAGCGTCTCTCCTGTAGAAATAGGCACCGGTGCTTCAGAAAACCCCGGTTTATTTTTCTAAGCATCTCTCTAAGCACCTCCCATTGTACAAGGCCTGAGTAGGCCTAGACGGAACGAGCGGGGTAACATCCTCATGACCAATTTTTTGTTTATGTACCGACTAGCAAAAAGACTTGTGTGTTGTAACGGTTACAAAATAGATTATCCAAACAATAGTATACCACTAAAACTTGCAAGTACTCCTAAAAAAACTAAAACTTGCAAGTAGAAAAACAATATTCATATTACTCAGCGTTTTTTAAAAGAAATCTGTTCTCAAATAAAAAATATTTTCTTACTAAATCTAAAGAGTAAATGTCATTATTTTTACCTCAAAATATGCGCTTGTGATAGAGAACATCACAATCGAGATTCTATCAAATTTTTACCACTAATTTAGAGAGTCCTTACATACAACTCTCTCCTCCCCCCGACCTGCTTTAGTGCTGGTTTAACATGCTACGTGGTCGGTTAATTTAACATCCTATTTTTTTCTCCCGTTTTAGATGATCGAACCAAATCGATTTTCGGTTCAGGGATGAGTCCTGCATGTCAGCAGGAGCACACTGAACTAATAAATTTATACCTACTTTATAATAAAGTGTGGATTGCTTCTGCACACTCGTTGTGAGTATTTTTGCAAAAAGACCCTATAATTTACAGGAATCAACCCGCAGTCCACCATAGCCCGACCGTAAGTGCAAAAAAACGTTCCATATGCAACCCTAACTCACCCGGAGTTGACATTGCTATCGCGCACGAGAAGACGAGGGTTCCCTCTGCCGCCACCGCGCCCCCATCCTCATGTCCCCGGTGGTCATAGTTCACTTGCGCCGGTGTGCTACCGTCCTACTCCTCTCCCTCTCCACCATGCTCTTCCCACTGCCACAGCGCCACAAACTACATGTTCGTCAGTCAACAGTCATTTGGCAGTTGAAAAGAAACTCATAATACATGCTGGTGCTTAGTGAAAGAAATATGCCCTAGAGGCAATAATAAAGTTATTATTTATTTTCTTATTTCATGATGAATGTTTATTATTCATGCTACAATTGTATTAACCGGAAACTTAGTACATGTGTGAATACATAGACAAAACACATTGTCCCTAGTATGCCTCTACTTGACTAGCTTGTTTATCAAAGATGGTTATGTTTCCTAACCATAGACATGAGTTGTCATTTGATGAACAGGATCACATCATTAGGAGAATGATATGATGGACATGACCCTTCCGTTAGCTTAGCATTATGATCGTGACAGATTCATTGCTACTGCTTTCTTCATGACTTATACAAGTTCCTCACACTATGAGATTACGCAACTCCCGAATACCGGAGGAACACTTTGTGTGCTACCAAACGTCACAACGTAAAAGGGTGATTATAAAGGTGCTCTACAGGTGTCTCCGAAGGTGTTTGTTGGGTTGGCATAGATCGAGATTAGGATTTGTCACTCTGTGTTTCAGAGAGGTATCTCTGGGCCCTCTCAGTAATACTCATCACTATAAGCCTTGCAAGCATTGTGACTAATGAGTTAGTTGCGGGATGAAGTATTACGGAACGAGTAAAGAGACTTGCTGGTAACAAGATTGAACTAGGTATGTGTTGGAAATATGCCCTAGAGGCAATAATAAATAAGTTATTATTATATTTTCTTGTTCATGATAATCGTTTACTATCCATGCTATAATTGTATTGATAGGAAACTCAGATACATGTGTGGATACATAGACAACACCATGTCCCTAGTAAGCCTCTAGTTCACTAGCTCGTTGATCAATAGATGGTTATGGTTTCCTGACCATGGACATTGGATGTCATTGATAACGGGATCACATCATTAGGAGAATGATGTGATGGACAAGACCCAATCCTAAGCCTAGCATAGAGATCGTGTAGTTCGTATGCTAAAGCTTTTCTAATGTCAAGTATCTTTTCCTTAGACCATGAGATTGTGCAACTCCCGGGTACCGTAGGAATGCTTTGGGTGTACCAAACGTCACAACGTAACTGGGTGGCTATAAAGGTGCACTACAGGTATCTCCAAAAGTGTCTGTTGGGTTGGCACGAATCGAGACTGGGATTTGTCACTCCGTGTAAACGGAGAGGTACCTCTGGGCCCACTCGGTAGGACATCATCATACTGTGCACAATGTGACCAAGGGGTTGATCACGGGATGATGTGTTACGGAACGAGTAAAGAGACTTGCCGATAACGAGATTGAACAAGGTATCGGTATACCGACGATCGAATCTCGGGCAAGTATAATACCGCTAGACAAAGGGAATTGTATACGGGATCGATTGAGTCCTTGACATCGTGGTTCATCCGATGAGATCATCGTGGAACATGTGGGAGCCAACATGGGTATCCAGATCCCTCTGTTGGTTATTGATCGGAGAACGTCTCGGTCATGTCTACATGTCTCCCGAACCCGTAGGGTCTACACACTTAAGGTTCGATGACGCTAGGGTTATAAAGGAAGTTTGTATGTGGTTACCGAATGTTGTTCGGAGTCCCGGATGAGATCCCGGACGTCACGAGGAGTTCCGGAATGGTCCGGAGGTAAAGATTTATATATGGGAAGTCCTGTTTTGGTCACCGGAAAAGTTTCAGGTTTTATCGGTAACGTACCGGGACCACCGGGAGGGTCCCGGGGGTCCACCAAGTGGAGCCACGGGCCCCGGAGGGTTGCATGGGCCAAGTGTGGGAGGAGACCAGCCCCAGGTGGGCTGGTGC
>NC_041391.1:703056791-703063574 GCF_002162155.2 Triticum dicoccoides | reverse complement strand
CGCACCCTAGATGGGTTTTGGGGGCAGCCTCACCCCTTGGGGTGGGAACCCTAGGGGAGGCGCAGCCCCCTCCCTCTCCCCTATATATAGTTGAGGTATTTGGGGTTGCATACATATGAGTTTCACCTCTCCCTGGCGCAGCCCTACCTCTCTCCCTCCTCCTCTCCCGCGGTGCTTGGCAAAGCCCTGCAGGATTGCCACGCTCCTCCATCACCACCACACCGTTGTGCTGCTGCTGGATGGAGTCTTCCTCAACCTCTCCCTCTCTCCTTGCTGGATCAAGGCGTGGGAGACGTCACCGGGCTGTACATGTGTTGAACGCGGAGGTGCCGTCCGTTCGACACTAGGATCTTCGGTGATTTGGATCACGACGAGTACGACTCCTTCAACCCCGTTCTCTTGAACGCTTCTGCTTAGCGATCTACAAGGGTATGTAGATGCACTCTCCTTCCCCTCGTTGCTGGTTTCTCCATAGATAGATCTTGGTGACACGTAGGAAAATTTTGAATTTCTGGTACGTTCCCCAACAGTGGTATCAGAGCTAGGTCTATTGCGTAGATTCTTTGCACGAGTAGAACACAAAGTAGTTGTGGGCGTTGATTTTGTTCAATATGCTTACCGTTACTAGTCCAATCTTGTTTCGACAGTATTGTGGGATGAAGCGGCCCGGACCGACCTTACACGTACTCTTACGTGAGACAGGTTCCACCGACTGACATGCACTTGGTGCATAAGGTGGCTAGCGGGTGCTAGTCTCTCCCACTTTAGTCGGAACGGATTCGATGAAAAGGGTCCTTATGAAGGGTAAATAGCAATTGACATATCACGTTGTGGTTTTTTTTGCGTAGGTAAGAAACGTTCTTGCTAGAAACCCATAGCAGCCACGTAAAACATGCAAACAACAATTAGAGGATGTCTAACTTGTTTTTGCAGGGTATGCTATGTGATGTGATATGGCCAAAAAGAATGTGATGAATGATATGTGATGTATGAGATTGATCATATTCTTGTAATAGGAATCACGACTTGCATGTCGATGAGTATGACAACCGGCAGGAGCCATAGGAGTTGTCTTAATTTATTGTATGACCTGCGTGTCATTAAACAACGCCATGTAATTACTTTACTTTATTGCTAACCGGTAGCCATAGTAGTAGAAGTAATAGTTGGCGAGACAACTTCATGAAGACACGATGATGGAGATCATGATGATGGAGATCATGGTGTCATGCCGGTGACGATGATGATCATGGAGCCCCGAAGATGGAGATCAATGGAGCTATATGATATTGGCCATATCATGTCACCACTATATAATTGCATGTGATGTTTATTATGTTTATGCATCTTGTTTACTTAGAACGACGATAGTAAATAAGATGATCCCTTACAACAATTTCAAGAAGTGTTCTCCCCTAACTGTGCACCGTTGCTAAAGTTTGTCGTTCCGAAGCACCACGTGATGATCGGGTGTGATAGATCCTTACGTTCACATACAACGGGTGCAAGACAGATTTACACACACGAAACACTTAGGGTTAACTTGACGAGCCTAGCATGTATAGACATGGCCTCGGAACACGGAGACCGAAAGGTCGAGCATGAGTCGTATAGTAGATACGATCAACATGAAGATGTTCACCGATGATGACTAGTCCGTCTCACGTGATGATCGGACATGGCCTAGTTGACTCGGATCATGTAATCACTTAGATGACTAGAGGGATGTCTATCTGAGTGGGAGTCCATAAGATGAACTTAATTATCCTGAACATAGTCAAAAGATCTTTGCAAATTATGTCGTAAGCTCGCGCTTTAGTTCCACTGTTTAGATATGTTCCTAGAGAACATATAGTTGAAAGTTGACAGTATCGATTATGCGGACAGTAGAAAGCTTATGTCCTTAATGCACTGCTCAGTGTGCTGAACCCCAAACGTCGTTTGTGGATGTTGCGAACATCGGACATACACATTTTGATAACTACGTGATAGTTCAGTTAAACGGTTTAGAGTTGAGGCACCAAAGACGTTTTCGAAATGTCGCGGAACATATGAGATGTTTTCAAGGGCTGAAATTGGGATTTCAGGCTCGTGCCCACGTCAAGAGGTATAAGACCTCCGACAATTTTCTTAGCCTGCAAACTAAGGGAGAAAAGCTCAATCGTTGAGCTTGTGCTCAGATTGTCTGAGTGCAACAATCACTTGAATTGAGTGGGAGTTGATCTTCCAGATGAGATAGTGATGTTTCTCCAAAGTCATTGCCACCAAGCTGCTAGAGCTTCGTGATGAACTATAACATATCAGGGATAGATATGATGATCCTTGAAGTATTCACGATGTTTGACACCGCGAAAGTAGAAATCAAGAAGAAGTATCAATTTTTGATGGTTAGTGAAACCACTAGTTTCAAGAAGGGCAAGGGCAAGAAGGGATACTTCATGAAACGGCAAATCAGCTGCTGCTCTGGTGAAGAAACCCAAGGTTGAACCCAAACCCGAGACTAAGTGCTTCTGTAATAAGGGGAACAACCACTGGAGTAGAATTACCCTAGATACTTGGTAGATGAGAAGGCTGGCAAAGTCGATAGAAGTATATTGGATATACATTATGTTAATGTGTACTTTACTAGTACTCCTAGTAGCACCAGGGTATTAGATACCGGTTCGGTTGCTAAGTGTTAGTAACTCGAAATAAAAGCTACGGAATAAACGAGACTAGCTAAAGGTGAGCTGACGATATGTGTTGGAAGTGTTTCCAAGTTTGATGTGATCAAACATCGCACGCTCCCTCTACCATCAAGATTAGTATTAAACCTGAATAATTGTCATTGTGTGTTTGCGTTGAGCATAGACATGATTGGATTATGTCTATCGCAATACGGTTATTCATTTAAAGAGAATAATGGTTACTCTATTTATTTGAATAATACCTTCAATGGTCTTGCACCTAAAGGAATGGTTTATTGAATCTCGATCGTAGTGATACACATTTTCATGCCAAAAGATATAAGATAGTAATGATAGTACCACCTACTTGTGGCACTGCCATGTAAGTCATATTGGTATAAAATGCATGAAGAAGCTCCATGTTGATGGATCTTTGGACTCACTCGTTTTGAATAGTTTGAGACATGTGAACCATGTCTATTGGTGTATATGCATGAAGAAACTCCATGCAGATGGATCGTTTGGACTCACTTGATTTTGAATCACTTGAGATATGCATATCATACCACATGGGCAAGATGACTGAAAAGCCTCGTTTTCAGTAAGATGGAACAAGATAGCAACTTGTTGGAAGCAATACATTTTGATGTGTGCAGTCCAATAAGTGCTAAGGCACGCAGTGGGTATCGTTGTGTTCTTACTTCACGGATGATTTGAGTAGATACTGAGTATATTTACTTGATGAAACGCAAGTCTGAATTATTGAATGGTTCAAGTAAATTCAGAGTGAAGTTGAAGATCATCGTGACAAGAGGATAAAATGTCCATGGTATGATCATAGAGATGTGTATCTGAGTTACGAGCTTTGTCACACATTAAGACATTGTGGAAATTGTTTCACAATTAATACCGCCTAGAACATCATAGTGTGATGGTGTGTCCGAACATCATAGTTGCACCCTATTGGATATGGTGCGTACCATGATGTCTCTTATCGAATTACCACTATCGTTCATGGGTTAGGCATTAGAGACAACCGCACTCACTTTAAATAGGGCACCATGTAATTCTGTTGAGAAGACACCGTTTGGAGAAACCTAAGTTGTCGTTTCTTAAAAGTTTGGGGCTGCGACGCTTATGTAAAAAGTTTCAGGTTGATAAGCTCGAACCCAAAGCGGATAAAATGCATCTTCATAGGACACCCAAAACAGTTGGGTATACCTCCTAATTCAGATCCGAAAGCAATAGGGATTGTTTCTTGAATCGGGTCCTTTCTTGAGGAAAAGTTTGTCTCGAAGAATTGAGTGGGAGGATGGTGGAGACTTGATGAGGTTATTGAATCGTCACTTCAACTAGTGTGTATCAGGGCACAGGAAGTTGTTCCTGTGGCGCCTACACCAATTGAAGTAGAAGCTTATGATAGTGATCATGAAGTTTCGGATCAAGTCACTATTGTACCTCGTAGGACGACAAGGACGTGTACTGCTTCGAAGTGGTACGGTGACCCTGTCTTGAAGGTCATGTTGCTAGACAACAATGAACCTACGAGCTATGGAGAAGCTATGGTGGGCCCAAATTCCGACAAATGGTTAGAAGCCATGAAATCCGAGATAGGATCCATGTATCAGAACAAAGCATGGACTTTGGTGGACTTGCCCGATGATCGGCAAGCCATTGAGATAAATGGATCTTTAAGAAGAAGACGGACGTGGACAGTAATGTCACCGTCTATGAAGCTCGACTTGTGGCGAAGAGTTTTTCACAAGTTCAAGGAGTTGACTACGATGAGATTTTCTCATCCGTAGTGATGCTTAAGTCCGTCGGAATCATGTTAGCATAAGCTGCATTTATGAAATCTGGCAGATGGATGTTAAGACGAGTTTCCTTACCAGTTTTCGTAAGGAAAGGTTGTATGTGATACAATCAGAAAGGTTTTGTCGATCCTAAGGATGCTAAAAGGTATGCTAGCTCCAGCGATCCTTCCATGGACTGGAGTAAGCATCTCGGAGTTGGAATATGCACTTTGATAAGATGATCAAAGATTTTGGGTTTATGCAAAGTTTATGAGAAACTTGTATTTCCAAAGAAGTGAGTGGGAGCACTATAGAATTTCTGATGAGTATATGTTGTTGACATATTGTTGATCAGAAATAATGTAGAATTTCTGGAAAGCATATAGGGTTATTTGAAAGGTGTTTTTCAATAGAAAACCTGGATTAAGCTACTTGAACATTGAGCATCAAGATCTATGAGGATAGATCAAAAACGCTTAATGGTACTTTCAAATGAGCACATACCTTGACATGATCTTGAAGGTGTTCAAGATGGATCAGTCAAAGAAGGAGTTCTTGCCTGAATTGTAAGGTACGAAGTTAAGACTTAAAGCTCGACCACGGCAGAAAAGAGAGAAAGGACGAAGGTCGTCCCCTATGCTTCAGACGTAGGCTCTATAGTATGCTATGTTGTGTACCACACCGGAAGTGTGCCTTGCCATGAGTCAGTCAAGGGGTACAAGAATGATCCAGGAATGGATCATTAGACAGCGGTCAAAATTGTCCTTGTAACAAATAAGGACATGTTTCTCGATTATGAAGGTGATAAAGAGTTCGGCGTAAAGGGTTACGTCGATGCAAGCTTTAACACCTATCCGAATGACTTTGAGTAGCAAACCGGATACGTATAGTGGAGCAACCATTTGGAATAGCTCCAAGTGGAGCGTGGAAGCAGCATTTACAATATTACATAGAGAATTGCGAAGTACATATGGATCTGAATGTTGCAGACCCGTTGACTAAAACCTCTCTTACAAGCAAAACATGATCAAACCCCAGAACTCATTGAGTCTTAATCACATGATGATGTGAACTAGTTTAATGAAACTAGTAAACTCTTTGGATGTTGGTCACATGGCGATATGACCTGTGAGTGTTAATCACATGGCGATGTGAACTAGATTATTGACTCTAGTGCAAGTGGGAGACTGTTGGAAATATGCCCTAGAGGCAATAATAAATAAGTTATTATTATATTTCCTTGTTCATGATAATCGTTTATTATCCATGCTATAATTGTATTGATAGGAAACTCAGATACATGTGTGGATACATAGACAACACCATGTCCCTAGTAAGCCTCTAGTTGACTAGCTCGTTGATCAATAGATGGTTACGGTTTCCTGACCATGGACATTGGATGTCATTGATAATGGGATCACATCATTAGGAGAATGATGTGATGGACAAGACCCAATCCTAAGCCTAGCATAGAGATCGTGTAGTTCGTATGCTAAAGCTTTTCTAATGTCAAGTATCTTTTCCTTAGACCATGAGATTGTGCAACTCCTGGATACCGTAGGAATGCTTTGGGTGTACCAAACGTCACAACGTAACCGGGTGGCTATAAAGGTGCACTACAGGTATCTCCGAAAGTGTCTGTTGGGTTGGCACGAATCGAGACTGGGATTTGTCACTCCGTGTAAACGGAGAGGTATCTCTGGGCCCACTCGGTAGGACATCATCATAGTGTGCACAATGTGACCAAGGGTTGATCACGGGATGATGTGTTATGGAACGAGTAAAGAGACTTGCCGGTAACGAGATTGAACAAGGTATCGGTATACCGACGATCGAATCTCGGGCAAGTATAATACCGCTAGACAAAGGGAATTGTATACGGGATCGATTGAGTCCTTGACATCGTGGTTCATCCGATGAGATCATCGTGGAACATGTGGGAGCCAACATGGGTATCCAGATCCCCCTGTTGGTTATTGATCGGAGAACGTCTCGGTCATGTCTACATGTCTCCCAAACCCGTAGGGTCTACACACCTAAGGTTCGATGACGCTAGGGTTATAAAGGAAGTTTGTATGTGGTTACCGAATGTTGTTCGAAGTCCCGGATGAGATCCCGGACGTCACGAGGAGTTCCGGAATGGTCCCGAGGTAAAGATTTATATATGGGAAGTCCTGTTTTTGTCACCGGAAAAGTTTTGGGTTTTATCGGTAACGTACCGGGACCACCGGGAGGGTCCCGGGGGTCCACCAAGTGGAGCCACGGGCCCCGGAGGGTTGCATGGGCCAAGTGTGGGAGGGGACCAGCCCCAGGTGGGATGGTGC
>NC_041391.1:703055542-703056519 GCF_002162155.2 Triticum dicoccoides | reverse complement strand
GGGAGCAAACCCACCTAACTTGGGGGGCAAGTTTCCCCTCTCCCCCCCCCTTGGCCGCACCCTAGATGGGTTTTGGGGGCAGCCGCACCCCTTGGGGTGGGAACCCTAGGGGAGGCGCAGCCCCCTCCCTCTCCCCTATATATAGTTCAGGTATTTGGGGTTGCATACATATGAGTTTCACCTCTCCCTGGCGCAGCCCTACCTCTCTCCCTCCTCCTCTCCCGCGGTGCTTGGCGAAGCCCTGCAGGATTGCCACGCTCCTCCATCACCACCACGCCGTTGTGCTGCTGCTGGATGGAGTCTTCCTCAACCTCTCCCTCTCTCCTTGCTGGATCAAGGCGTGGGAGACGTCACCGGGCTGTACGTGTGTTGAACGCGGAGGTGCCGTCTGTTCGACACTAGGATCTCCGGTGATTTGGATCACGACGAGTACGACTTCTTCAACCCCGTTCTCTTGAACGCTTCCGCTTAGCGATCTACAAGGGTATGTAGATGCACTCTCCTTCCCCTCGTTGCTGGTTTCTCCATAGATAGATCTTGGTGACACATAGGAAAATTTTGAATTTCTGTTACGTTCCCCAACAGTATGATGATACCGACGATCGAATCTCGGGCAAGTAACATACCGATGACAAAGGGAACAATGTATGTTGTTATGCGATTTAACCAATAAAGATCTTCGTAGAATATGTAGGAACCAATATGAACATCCAGATTCCGCTATTGGTTATTGAACGGAGACGTGTCTCGGTCATGTCTACATAGTTCTCGAACCCGTAGGGTCCGCAAGCTTAACGTTCGATGACGATTGGTATTATGAGTTTATGTGATTTGATGTACTGAACAAGGAGTCCAAGATGTGATCACGGACATGACGAGGAGTCTCAAAATGGTCGAGACATAAAGATTGATATATTTGACGGCTATGTTCGGACACCGGAAGTGTTCCGGAGAAGTTTCGGATAAAACCGGAGTAC
>NC_041391.1:703044358-703055323 GCF_002162155.2 Triticum dicoccoides | reverse complement strand
GAGAGAGGGCCAACCAGGAGGTGGCGCGTGCCCCCTTGCCCTAGTCCGAATTGGACAAGGGGAGGGGGCGGCGCCGCCCTCCTTCCTTCTCTCCTCCCCCTCCTTCCCCCCTTCTCCTTGTGGGAATAGGAAAAGGGGGCAGATTCCTACTTGGAGTAGGACTCCCCCACCTTGGGCGCGCCACCCTTGGCCGGCCTCCTCCTCCCTCCCTTCATTGTATACGGGGGAGGGGGGCACCCCATAGACACGCAAGTTGATCTGTAGCCATGTGCGGTGCCCCCCTCCATAGTTCTCCACCTCGGTCATATCATCGTAGTGCTTAGGCGAAGCCCCACGCCGGTAACTTCATCATCACCGTCACCATGCCGTCGTGATGACGGAACTATCCCTCGGCCTCAGTTGGATCTAGAGTTCGAGGGACGTTACCGAGATGAACGTGTGCAGATCGCGGAGGTACCGTGCATTCGATACTTGATTGGTTGGATCGCGAACACGTTCGACTACATCAATCGCGTTACATAACGCTTCCTCTTTCTGTCTACGAGGGTACATGGACACACTCTTCCTCTCGTTGCTATGCATCTCCACGATATATATTGCGTGATCGTAGGATTTTTTTTTAAATTACCGTGTTCCCCAACAGTGGCATCCGAGCCAGGTCTATGCGTAGATGTTATATGCACGAGTAGAACACAAGATAATAATCATATTGCTTACCAGCATATCATATTTTGATTCGGCGGTATTGTTGGATGAAGCGGCCTGGACCGACATTACATGGACGCGTTCATGAGACTGGTTCTACCGACGTGCTTATGCACATAGGTGGCTGGCGGGTGTCTGTTTCTCCAACTTTAGTTGAATCGAGTGTGGCTACGCCCGATCCTTGCGAAGGTTAAAACAACACACTTGACGAAAAATCATTGTGGATTTGATGCGTAGGTAAGAATAGTTCTTACTAGAAGCCTGTAGCAGCCACGTAAAACTTGCAACAACAAAGTACAGGACGTCTAACTTGTTTTTGCAGGGCTTGTTGTGATGTGATATGGTCAAGACATGATGTGATATAAATTGTTGTATTAGATGATTGTGTTTTGTAAAAAAGTTATCGGCAACTGGCAGGAGCCATATGGTTGTCGCTTTATTGTATGCAATGCAATCGCCATGTAATTGTATTACTTTATCACTAAGCGGTAGCGATAGTCGTAGTAACAATAGTTGGCGAGATGACAACGATACTATGATGGAGATCAAGGTGTCGCGCCGGTGATGATGGAGATCATGACGATGCTTCGGTGATGGAGATCATGAGCACAAGATGATGGCCATATCATGTCATATATTTTGATTGCATGTGACGTTTATATATCTTTTATGCATCTTATTTTGCTTAGTACGGCGGTAGCATTATAAGATGATCCCTTACTAAATTCAAGGTACAAGTGTTCTCCCTGAGTATGCACTGTTTCTATAGTTCATCGTGCTGAGACACCACGTGATGATCGGGTGTGATAAGCTCTACCTTCAGATACAACGGGTGCAAGCCAGTTTTGCACATGCAGAATACTCGGGTTAAACTTGACGAGCCTAGCATATGCAGATATGGCCTCGGAACACGGAGACCGAAAGGTTGAGCGTGAATCATATAGTAGATATGATCAACATAGTGATGTTCACCATTGAAAATTACTCCATCTCACGTGATGATCGGACATGGTTTAGTTGATATGGATCACGTGATCATTTAGATGACTAGAGGGATGTCTATCTAAGTGGGAGTTCTTAAGTAATACGATTAATTGAACTTTAATTTATCATGAACTTAGTCATGATAGTTATTTTGCATGTCTATGTTATTGTAGATCAATGGCACATGCTACCGTTCCTTTGAATTTTAGTGCGTTCCTAGAGAAAGCTAAGTTGAAAGATGATGGCAGCAACTACACGGACTGGGTCCGTAACTTGAGGATTGTCCTCATTGCTGCATAGAAGAATTACGTCCTGGAAGCACCGCTAGGTGCTAGGCCTGCTACAGATGCTACTGATGATGTTAAGTACGTCTGGCAGAGCAAAGCTGATTACTACTCGATAGTTCAGTGTGCCATGCTTTACGGCTTAGAATCGGGACTTTCAAAGATGTTTTGAATGTCATGGAGCATATGAGATGTTCCAAGAGTTGAAGTTAATACTTCAAGCAAATGCCAGAGTTGAGATATGAAGTCTCCAACAAGTTCTATAGCTGCAAAATGAAGGAGAATAGTTCTGTTAGTGAACACATACTCGGCATGTCTGGGTACCATAACCACTTGACTCAGCTGGGAGTTAATCTTCCTGATGATAGTGTCATTGACAGAGTTCTTCAATCACTGCCACCAAGCTATAAAAGCTTCACGATGAACTATAATATGCAAGGGATGAACAAGACTATTCCCGAGCTCTTCGCGATGCTAAAGGTTGCGAAGGTAGAAATCAAAAAGGAGCATCAAGTGTTGATGGAAAGTCTGGACCTAAGCCTAGAACCGAGTGCTTCTACTGCAAATGGACTGGTCACTGGAAGCGGAACTGCCCCAAGTATTTGTCAGATAAGAAGGATGGCAAAGTGAAAGGTATATTTGATATACATGTTATTGATGTGTACCTTACTAATGCTCGCAGTAGCGCCTGGGTATTTGATACTGGTTCTGTTGCTCATATTTGCAACTCGAAATAGGGGCTACGGATCAAGTGAAGATTGGCTAAGGACGAGGTGACGATGCGTGTCGGAAATGGTTCAAAGGTTGATGTAATCAATGTCGGCACGCTACCTCTACATCTACCATCGGGATTAGTTTTAGACCTAAATAATAATTATTTGGTGCCAGCGTTGAGCATGAACATTATATCTGGATCTTGTTTAATGCGAGACGGTTATTCATTTAAATCAGATAATAATGGTTGTTCTATTTCTTTGAGTAATATCTTTTATGGTCATGCACCCTTACTGAGTAGTCTATTTCTGTTGGATCTCGATGGTAATGATACACATGTTCATAATATTGATGCCGAAATATGCAAAGTTAATAATGATAGTGCAACTTATTTGTGGCACTACCATTTGGGTCATATCAGTGTAAAGCGCATGAAGAAACTCCATGTTGATGGACTTTTGGAATCACTTGATTATGAATCACTTGGTGCTTGCGAACCGTGCCTTATGGGCAAGATGACTAAAACTCTGTTCTCCGGAACAATGGAACGAGTTACTGACTTATTGGAAATAATACATACTGATGTATGAGGTCCAATGAGTATTGAGGCACATGGCGTGTATCGTTATTTTCTTACCTTCATAGATGATTTGAGAAAATATGGTTATATCTACTTAATGAAGCGTAAGTCTGAAACATTTGAAAAGTTCAAAGAATTTCATAGTGAAGTGGAAAACCATCGTAACAAGAAAATAAAGTTTCTACGATCTGATCGTGGAGGAGAATATTTGAGTTACGGGTTTGGTCTTCATTTAAAACAACATGGGATAGTTTTACAGTTAACGCCACCTGGAACACCATAGTGAAATGGTGTGTCCGAACATCGTAACAGTACTTTATTGGATATGGTGCGATCTATGATGTCTCTTACTGGCTTACCGCTATCGTTTTTGGGTTATGCTTTAGAGACGGCTGCATTCACTTTAAATAGGGCACCATCTAAATCCGTTGAGACGACGCCTTATGAATTGTGGTTTGGCAAGAAACCAAATTTGTCGTTTCTTAAAATTTGGGGTTGCGATGCTTATGTGAAAAAGCTTCAAGCTGATAAGCTCTAACCCAAATCAGAGAAGTACGTCTTCATAGGATACCCAAAGGAGATTGTTGGATACACCTTCTATCACAGATCCGAAGGCAAAATATTTGTTGCTAAGAATGGATCCTTTCTAGAGAAGGAGTTTCTCTCGAAAGAAGTGAGTGGGAGGAAAGTAGAACTTGATGAGGTAATTGTACCTTCTCCCTTATTGGAAAGTAGTTCATCACAAAAATCAGTTCCAGTGATTACTACACCAATTAGTGAGGAAGCTAATGATGATGATCATGAAACTTCGGATCAAGTTACTACCAAACCTCATAGGTCTTCCAGAGTGAGATCCACACCAGAATGGTATGGTAATCTGTTCTGCAAGTCATGTTACTAGACCATGGTGAACCTACGAACTATGAGGAAGCGATGATGAGCCCAGATTCCGCGAAATGGCTTGAGGCCATGAAATCTGAGATGGGATCTATGTATGAG
This sequence comes from Triticum dicoccoides, assembly GCF_002162155.2. NCBI lineage: Eukaryota > Viridiplantae > Streptophyta > Magnoliopsida > Poales > Poaceae > Triticum > Triticum dicoccoides. The sequence goes on along the minus strand of NC_041391.1, from coordinate 703,051,057 downwards.
AACAAAGTGTGGACTTTGGTGGACTTGCCCGATGATCGGCAAGCCATAGAAAATAAATGGATCGTCAAGAAGAAGACCAACACTGACGGTAATGTTACTATCTACAAATCTCGACTTGTCGCGAAAGGTTTTTGACAAGTTCAAGGAGTTGACTACGATGAGACTTTCTCACCCGTAGCGATGCTTAAGTCTGTCCGAATCATGTAAGCGATTGCCTTTACAATTATGAAACTGCATTCCTGAATGGATTTCTGGAAGAAGAGTTGTATATGATTCAACCAGAAGGTTTTATCGATCCAATGGGAGCTCCTGAATGGATTTCTAGAAGAAGAGTTGTATATGATTCAACCAGAAGGTTTTATCGATCCAAAGGAAGCTAAAAACGTGTGCAAGCTCCAGCGATCCATTTATGGACTGGTGCAAGCCTCTCGGAGTTGGAATAAACGTTTTGATAGTGTGATCAAAGCATATGGTTTTATACAGACTTTTGGAGAAGCCTGTATTTACAAGAAAGTGAGTGGGAGCTCTATAGTATTTCTAATATTATATGTGGATGACATATTATTGTTTGGAAATGATATAGAATTTTTGGATAGCATAAAGGGATACTTGAATAAGAGTTTTTCAATGAAAGACCTCGGAAAAGCTGCTTACATATTGGGCATCAAGATCTATAGAGATATATCAAGACGCTTAATTGGACTTTCACAAAGCAGATACCTTGATAAAGTTTTGAAGAAGTTCAAAATGGATCAGTCAAAGAAAGGGTTCTTGCCTGTGTTACAAGGTGTGAAGTTGAGTCAGACTCAAAGCCCGACCACTGCAGAAGATAGAGAGAAAATGAAAGTTATTCCCTATGCTTCAGCCATAGGTTCTATCATGTATGCAATGCTGTGTACCAGACCTGATGTGTGCCTTGCTATAAGCATAGCAGGGAGGTACCAAAGTAATACCGGAGTGGAGCACTGGATAGCGGTCAAGAACATCCTAAAATACCTAAAAAGGACTAAGGATATGTTTCTCGTTTATGGAGGTGAAAAAGAGCTCGTCGTAAACGGTTACGTCGATGCAAGATTTGACACAGATCCGGACGACTCTAAGTCGCAAGCTGGATATGTACTTTTATTGAATGGAGGAGCTGTCAGTTGGTGCAGTTCCAAGCAGAGCGTCGTAACGGGATCTACGTGTGAAGCGGAGTACATTGCTGCTTTGGAAGCAGCAAATGAAGGAGTTTTGATGAAGGAGTTCATATCCGATCTAGGTCATACCTAGTGCATGGGGTCCAATGAAAATCTTTTGTGACAATACTGGTGTAATTGCCTTGGCAAAGGAATCCAGATTTCACAAGAGAACCAAGCAGACCAAGAGACGCTTCAATTCCATCTGTCATCAAGTGTCGGAGGGGGACATAGAGATTTGCAAGATACATACGGATCTAAATGTTGCAGACCTGTTGACTAAGCTTCTTCCACGAGCAAAACATGATCAGCACCAAAGCTCCATGGGTGTTAGAATCATTACTATGTAATCTAGATTATTGACTCTAGTGCAAGTGGGAGACTGAAGGAAATATGCCCTAGAGGCAATAATAAAGTTATTATTTATTTCCTTATTTCATGATAAATTTTTATTATTCATGCTAGAATTGTATTAACAGAAAACTTAGTACATGTGTGAATACATAGACAAAACACATTGTCCCTAGTATGCCTCTACTTGACTAGCTTGTTTATCAAAGATGGTTATGTTTCCTAACCATAGACATGAGTTATCATTTGATGAACGGGATCACATCATTAGAAGAATGATGTGGTGGACATGACCCATCCGTTAGCTTAGCATTATGATCGTGACAGTTTCATTGCTACTACTTTCTTCAAGACTTATACAAGTTCCTCGGACTATGAGATTATGCAACTCCCGAATACCGGAGGAACACTTTGTGTGCTACCAAACATCACAATGTAAAAGGTTGATTATAAAAGTGCTCTACAGGTGTCTCCGAAGGTGTTTGTTGGGTTGGCATAGATCGAGATTAGGATTTGTCACTCCGTGTTTCATAGAGGTATCTCTGGGCCCTCTTGGTAATACTCGTCACTATAAGCCTTGCAAGCATTGTGACTAATGAGTTAGTTGCGGGATGAAGTATTACGAGATGAGTAAAGAGACTTGCTGGTAACGAGATTGAACTAGGTATGATGATACAGATGATCGAATCTCGGGCACGTAACATATCATTGTTATGCGGTTTAACCAATAAAGATATTCGTAGAATATGTAGGAACCAATATGAGCATCCAGGTTCCGCTATTGGTTATTAACCGGAGATGTGTCTCGGTCATGTCTACATAGTTCTCGAACCCGTAGGGTCCGCACGCTTAACGTTCGATGACGATCGGTATTATGAGTTTATGTGATTTGATGTATCGAAGGTTGTTCGGAGTCCCGGATGTGACCATGGACATGACGAGGAGTCTCGAAATGGTCGAGACATAAAGATTGATATATTGGATGGCTATGTTCGGACACCGAAAGTGTTCCGGAGAAGTTTCGGATAAAACCGAAGTACCAGGGGATACGGGAACCCCCCGGGAAGCTATTGGGCCTCATGGGCCTTAGTGGAGAAGAGAGAGGGCCGGACAGGAGGTGGCGCCCCCCCCCCCCTTGCCCTAGTCCAAATTGGACAAGGGGAGGGGGCGGCGCCCCCCTCCTTCCTTCTCTCCTCCTCCTGCTTCTCCCCCCTTCTCCTTGTGGAAATAGGAAAGGGGGGGGCAGATTCCTACTTGGAGTAGGACTCCCCCCCCCCTTCGGCGCGCCACCCTTGGCCGGCCTCCTCCTCCCTCCCTCCTTTATATACGGGGAAGGGGGGCACCCTATAGACACACAAGTTGATCTTTAGCCGTGTGCGGTGCCCCCCTCCACAGTTCTCCACCTCGGTCATATCGTCGTAGTGCTTAGGCGAAGCCCTGTGCTGGTAATTTCATCATCATCGTCACCACGCCGTCGTGCTGACGGAACTCTCCCTCGGCCTCAGCTGGACCTAGAGTTCGAGGGACGTCACCGAGCTGAACGTGTGCAGATCGCGGAGGAGCCGTGCATTCTGTACTTGATCGGTTGAATCGCGAAGACGTTCGACTACATCAACCGTGTTACATAACGCTTCCGCTTTCGGTCTACGAGGGTACGTGGACACACTCTTCCTTTCGTTGCTATGCATCTTCTAGTTAGATCTTGTGTGATCGTAGAACTTTTTTTAAAATTACCGCGTTCCCCAACACTTAGAGCATCTATAACCATACTTCTCATATCTGCATCAAACGCCCGGGCGGGCTGCCCTATCACTGTCCGGATGCAAAACTGCCACCCAACCGCGGCTGCCAAATCTGGCCCAAACATCCAGACTGACCGGCACTCCCATATCCAGCCCATAAGTAGGGCGGATATGGGGACCCCCGGATGCACCCGCCATGTCGGATCTGGCCCACTCTCGCCCACCTGACCCTATGCACTTCGGACAAAACCCTAGCCACACTCCACTCCTCCCCCGCAGTACCCAAGCTCATCTCCGGCGGGTTCCAGCGTAGTCCTTCATGCCGCCCACTGGAGCTCATCCCTTCAAGTCTCGAGGAGCAGATGGCCATCCGCCCTGCTCACCGGCGCTCCCGAGAGGAGTGCGCCCTCCCGCGGTCTTCATTGATCCAATGAGAATCCATAGCCCAAATGGCGCTAGGATCCGCCGGGGCCGGTGACTAATGCCGCGTGGCCGCGGCCTCGCCGGAATCGGAGACCACCACATGTCCACATGGCAGGGCAACCCGGTTGCACCGGTGGAACTGTTTAGGTGGCGCATCGTCCCCGTGGCCTCGCCCGCCGAAACAGAGGCCATATCCGCCTCTATGGTTCGCGGCAAAAATGAGAAGAAGGCCCAGCGTGCCCGCCTTCAAGCGGAGGCGGCTGCGGCAGCAGGCGAGGTGAAGGCGGCGGCGGTTTCGGCAACCCACGAGGCAGAGGCAGTGGCTGAAGATCAAAACAGGGCCGTCTGTGCCATGGTTGAACTGCCCCCCAAGGAGGAGAAGGACGAGGACAGCGATGGATCAAACAACTCCGGCAGCGAGCAGATCCGCCTCGATCGGTTTTGGTTCTTCGCCCGCTACTGCTGCACGTAGGACGGCAAGGGCAATGGAAAGGGCCGCCGCCGTGGAGGAACTTCTTCCGTTGTCGTATCATTCGTAGTCAGGAGGACAGACAGAAGAAGAAGAAAAGGTGCAAAGAATGTGACGACCCGGGGCATGCCAGAGCAGATTGCCCGGCATCGCCATGCTTCCGCTGCTCGGGAACAAGGCACGCCATGGGCAGCTGCACCACGCCCGCCGGGCCGGTGTGCTTCCGGTGCTGCGACGCCGGTCACTACTGGAAGGGTTGCGTGAGCCAGGTTCTCGGCGCGCGGTGCACGACGTGATCTCAACAACCCCAAGCATGATCTCAATTGCGCCAGCCCGCAGATAGTTCTTGTGTGCACATCGTGTCGCAACCCTGGACACCGGCTCTGTCCAAACTGCCGGCAATCTGGTTGAGTAATAACACTGTAACTTGCACTTGATCATACGTCACATCGACGCAGCTAATGGCAGCATACAGGTTGAGTAATTGCTGCGCTTGCCTCGAGGCTTCATGCGTCTCATCTTCACGGCGATGGAAGCCTCGAGGAATTCAGATCTATGGTACTGTATTTTTTTTTAGAAGTAAATGATACTGTATTGTTTGTAATATTGTGAAATCTCTGTTCTTGTTGTGCAGCTGCTGTCCAACACTCCATGGAAAACCACAGCGGCTGGAAAGCAGTTGCTTTTTTGTTTGATCATCTGTCGCGGGAATCTTGACGCCCGTGCATATGTGAAAACAGTAATACTACAGTAAAAGGCCACAGTTTCTGGGAACAAACATGCCACGAAATATGCATGCTTAACTGAATTTTGAATGACTGTATCAGGCCGTACATCCTCATCTTGGATATTACAGTAAAATTTTACTGCAAAACAAACAACTGATCATCATTTCACCATACGCTCCAGTCTTTTTTTATAGCTGCCGAGATGCATCACTGCAGGTAGGGTCAGGATAACAGAATCAAGAATAACAGACAAAGCTTTCTTCCACATTTCCAATTTCCATTCCCTTTTTCAGACCTCAAATTGTGACAAACATATTCTGGTTACATTTGCAATTGAATGACTCAGTCAGTACACAACAGTACTCAAAACCCAAACTACTTTACAGCATACACACACATAATTTGAGGTGAGGTTTACATGATTTACAAGATTGTGAAACTGCCCGAGCTCTACACCTCTGCCTGGGTGACAACAACGCAATGGCAGAAATGATCAATCTGGTCAGCACATAAATTCGCACGTCTACATTGTGTTTATGCAGCAATGCTGTTCTTCGTCCTTGATCAGTTGTTTGTATTCTGGAACTCGGTGCCATCCTTAAGATGTCCTGTCGCGGTGGGGCAAAGCCAGCAGAAAACATTTGGGCCCATGATCTGGACAAATAAGTCAAAGGTTCAGATACCTAGAGAACCAACATAAGAAATGGTGAATAAAATTGAACTCTGTAGACCATGCTAAATTTTCAGCACCAGATTCAAAGGCCTAGAAACTGAAAATTCGATGATGGTAGAATTAAAAGTCTGATAGCGTTTTTGTTGTTGTTGCTGCGTATATATAGCCCTACCATTTGAATATTCTTCCTCGTGCCCTGATCAAACCGGTGGCGGTAATTCTGTCCACTCTTTTTTGCAAGCCACTTCGCTCTAACTGCCTCTCGATACTGATGACAAGGTGGCAGTAAATAATCAAACAATGGTAATGCCACCAACTGACAATGAGATGAATGCACACCTGGAACAGTAACTTACCTCTATGGTTGTCATGTTATGACATATGAGATAGATGTGCCAGCATAACAAAGAACCTATTGTCAAGCACAAGGAGAATAAGACAACACCAGCCAAGATCTGCATTTTTATGGTAGATCATTATTTGGTCCTTATTGTATGAAGCCAAACAATAAACAGAATAAATTGATGCAAACTAAAATAGAGAACAAATGTTACGCTCAGTTAAAGAATCATACAAGTTTATCTTACTTATACAACTCTGTCATATTTGTACTGGTGGTACAACCATGTTCTTTAATTTTAATGGTAATGCTCTTGCTAGACCAAAATTGAAGAGTTCCAAAAGCCAAAAGGCTCTTCAGCAAGTTAAGATTCCTCCATCTGTCCTGCAACTAAGTTACCAGAGTCCTTTTGTTTACTTTCCATGGTTAATGATCAGTTTCAGTTGAGTTAAAATCCATGAAAAACCCAAAACTCACAAGAATTGTGAGAAAAAGGAGATCCACTCTCTCAGATAATATAGCTATGGCCGATGGATATTGCAATCATTTCCATTTGGACCCTGAAAGCATAACCCCCAGCTACAAACACCAATACATGCTGGAGCCGGCGCATCCGCATCGGCTACAGATTCACCCCTGATACCTCCCATACAGATTCAACCCTGATACAGTCAACACGTATTGGTGTTTCAAGCAATTAAAAAAATATTGAATTCTCGAAACGTGGGGATGCCTCCCAGATACTTTCCTGATATGGCCCAACCCAGTGTATGTCTCAACCTAGCTATCCCGATG
>NC_041391.1:703038515-703043863 GCF_002162155.2 Triticum dicoccoides | reverse complement strand
GGCGAGCGTGTGTAATTGCTCCTGCTCCTCATTCCTCCTGACCTCTCACGTAGCAACTGGCCAGCAGCAACTCTACCAAACTGGGACAAGCCGGAGGTGAACTACTCGCCTCCTCCCCCTCTCAGGCTCCAGCAGCAGCTCAGCATCAGCAAGATGGCGGTGTACTCCTCACATCCCACCCATCTGAGGATCCAGCAGCAGGCCAGCATCTCGCCGATGATGGGTTCCTTGCCCTCTCGCCCTCGGGCTCCAGGAGCAGCTCATGGGCATTCCCCCTGCATCCTCCCCCTCTCACGGTCGAGCAGTAGCTCGCCGGTGGTAGGCTCCTTGCCTCCTCCTCCTCTCAGGCTCCAGGAGCAGCTTGCGGGCATGCTCCCTGTATCCCCACCTCTCAGGGTCGAGCAGTAGCCCACCGGCGGCAAGCCGGTGGCCGACTGTTCGGCTCATTCCCCAGAGGTTCAGCATCAAGGTATGCTCTGGTGCTACAGCTCCTCTTACCTCCCCTGTCTTTCCTACATATTGCTATCTAATGGCAGCTCTCCTCCCTGCAAGCTGCAAACTTCTCCATTTTGGTGATATTTTGCATGCTATTTCTATCTAATATGCACCTTCGCTATAGGAAAAGAGCAAAACATCAAGCTAATCTGCTGTTCCTAGTAAACACCTATTTATCATTATCATTTTTCAAAGTCAAAATGTATCTCCGTATGGACATTTTTCAGAAATGCCTCCGAACTGGCCCAATACCAATATGTGTATCCATATCGGTGCAGATTAGACTTCCAGCACAAGACTAGCATGATGGTTTCTGTCCCTGTTAGTACCCTAATAAACCCTTGGGTTTGACTAGTGTATATCATCATAAAGTTACAACTGGACGGAAATGTTCTTTGGCCTTCATGGGTAAAAAGTCAAATATTTCTGACATTAGGCATAATAATGCCAATATATAGAGATAAATGAAAAAATCTTCCAATGGGTAATGGCATGGTAACTAATATTGAAGGTGACTGGAAGAGACTGCTGACTATACAGTAAGCTTGTAATTCAAAACAATGGTCAGCTCACTTACATGGATGATCTTCACATAATGAATACCAAAGTCATGCTCTGTTCGTAAAAGATCGCATACAAATATCACCTGCAATATACTTTGACACGGACATGAGAAATGTTCGTTGGAAATGTGCCAACTTCTGTTCAATGTAGTAACTTACCGACGAATAAAGGGATCCAATGGTTGCATTCAGGACGCAGATGATAAAGGCTTTGTAATTTGTATAGCCCACACAATTGTTAATCCAAACACAGTGGTGATCCTGACATTAAAACCATACCCGAGCATTTTCAGCACAGCTTCATTTCGCAGCTAACAGAATGAACATAGATAGCCACACACCTACCATTTTAAGAATACACCTTTTGCAGACCTTACAATGGTGGGTTCGGGCAGGCTTGTGGATGCAACACTTGTCACAATACCTTGATTTCAGTCCCTGTTGTGACCAAATATCGAGCTTTATCAGGGAGCTCTCCAATATTCAAAATTTTGTTGCTCCTAAATTCATAGCTATGGCAACAACTACTAGCAGCTCTAAGAATAGATGAAATCAAGAAGGGAAAAACACAATGGATTCGCATTTAGCTCAACGTGATCGATCCACAGATAGCTGATCTACTGTGATATGAACTAGGTGTCAGGTTGAATTCACTATGGAAAATTCCAGGTCAATTTAAACTTGGAGACGCTGCAGTTGAATCAAGAACCTAGATTCCAAGGAAATCTAACAGGAGGACGAAGGAGAAGGCGAGAGAGATCTGGCACCTGTCCCTGCGGGTCCTCGGCGTCGGGGGAGAAGCCAGAGGGCACGGATCCGGGATCGGCGGCCGCGGCGCAGAGGAAGGAGAAGAAGCAGGCGGCGAGGAGGAGCGAGAAGGCGGCCGCGTGGGCGGCGCCGGCCGTCGTGCCGAGGCCGAGCCAGTGGTCCAGCAAGACGAACACCGTGTAGTAATACACCAGCGCCATCAAGGAGACGGCCGCCATGAGGGCCGGGGAGGTCGCGGCCGCCGCCACCGCCGCGGCGACGCCCCTCCTGCGCGCCATCTCCGGCGAGGTCGGGCGCTTCGTCCCCTTTCTTCTCGGTCTCGGGCCCTTCCCGAGCTTCCCTCAGGCCTTAATATTTGGGCTTGGCTTCCAGCATAAACACTACTGGGCTGATGGGCCACAGATACTATCCCTATCTCTCTTCTCTACGACTTTACAAAAGAATGCAAGGAACCACTCAAAAAAAAGAAAGAATGCAAGGTTCATTTTTTCCACCACCCTTTCGTCCAATCTTCCCCCTATCAATTACCTCAATTCAAAAAAATGATATTCAATCACCTTCATTTACTTATCTTCTGCACTAATTCTACTTGAATTTTTTTACCAAACTTCTCATCAAAATCTAAGATAATTCACGAGCAGGATTTGATAAAAAGTTATTTACACAATGGCATAAATATATACAGGTAAATCACGAGCTAACGTAATGGAATATTTGTTGCAGCACGCGGGGATTGTCCTAGTGATTTGAAAATAAATAGTCAAATCATCTTAGCTCCAACAAATTTTTCCTAGCAAACGGTCAAAGGTGATGTCCTCGATGCCATCAACCAATGTTTCCGTCTGGATGGGAGCTTGATGCACCACCCCAACCAGGTGTTCCTAGTGCTATTGAAGAAAAAAGATGCTAAACTACTCGTGAAAGAGAGCCCCTATTCGGCAGTGTAGCGATTCGGTGCCCAGACTCATCTGCACCTGTCCAGAAAAAATTCACAAAAAATACTAGAAAAATTCAAAAAAATTCTACGTTTTCCTATGGTAGAAAACTTATTCCGAGAGGCTCGCTCAAAATTATAGCTCATTTGTATATCTGAGTAGCTCTCAAAAAAAAAGACAAATTGGGTCAAAATAGTACATGAACAGTAAATTATTTTACAGACCCTGAATTTGTCTTGTTTACCGAGAGTTGCTCATTTGTCCAAATGATTTGAAAATTGGAGCGGGCCTCACGCACCAAATTGTCTACCATGGGAAAATTGAAATTTTTAAATTTTTCTAGTATTTATTTTAATTTTTTTATTCAACACGGGTGCAGATGAGCCCGGGCTCAAAAAGGATTTTTGCCTATTTGGGTGCTATGCACTTGCTAATGAGCTAGCGCACACCCGCTTCCCCACGTGCCCTTTTGGGCTGGACCACATGTGGGTGCATGTTTTTATCTTTTTTTATTTTTGTCTTGCTTTTCTCTCCCATAAATAATTTTAAATTTCAAAAAACTTCAAAATTTAAAAAATAATTGTGGATTTTAAAAAACATTCAAGAAATCATAAAATGTTTGTGCATTCCAAAAATGTTCTTGTTTTGAAAATATATTTGTATATTCAAAAAAGTTCATGATTTCAAAAATAATATCAGGTAATAAAATATGTCAATGATTTTGGATTCTGAAAAAAATATTTTTGTACTCCCTCCGTTCCTCTATGTAATGCGCATAGATTTTTTGGCATTATTCCGAAATGTAGTGCGCATTAGCTACTTTGGGCTCTTTTGGACGAAACTAACCCCGCAGCGGCACAGGCACACACGCAACATTAGCGTGTATCCCCTTCCTCCAGGACAAACGGATTGGACCGGTGGCAGCGGGAATCGACCCGCGGCGGCAGACGCGGAGGGGGAGCAGCAGGAAGCCGGTGTCTCCGCGTCCTCTGCCGGCTCTGGCATCTTCGCGTCCGCTGCTGGCGGCCGGCCTCTCCGGCATCGCCGCGTCCGCATCCGGCGTCTCTGGCATCTCCGTGTCAACTGCCGGCATCTTCGCGTCCACGGCCGGCCTCCGGCGTCGTTGCGTCGGCTATTGGCATCCCCGTGTCCGTCGCATCCCTGGCAAACATCTCCGCTGCCAGCCACATCAAGTGGACTAGTACTCCCAAGTCGATCCCGTCCGCTGCAGGCCACCACGGCCCCTTCTTCTATCCCCAGATCTAGAGGCCACGGCCACCTCCTAGGCGGCAGAGCAGGAGGGGGAGCAGCAGGAGCTCGAGGTGTGGACTGTGTCGACACCGTCCTTCCGGTCGCGCGCGGAGGAAGGGACAAGGGCGGCGGCCGCCAGGACTTCTTCGTGATTTATGACGGCCACGGCGAGCCGGTGGAGAGATGGCGAGGTTGTCGAGGTCACCGCCGCAGCCGCGGATCCCGCCGCCGCTAAGTCGCAGCCGCGGATCCCGCCGTAGTATCTCGCGCGGTTTGCTATCCCTGCGGTGGCGCGTGATGGTCCTGTGGTGGCCTACTGGTTTGGCTTTCCACTGATCAGAAAGTACGCCCACATGCACACGGGCTGGAGGCAAGACAAGCGGGGGTAACAGCGTCCAAAATTAAGCGCCAGGTCACTGATTGGTATATGTGCCTGAAACCATGCGCACTATATAGTGGAACGGAGGGAGTATTAAACAAATATTCATGAATTTTCAAAATGTTTATGAATTCAAAAAATGGTCATCATTGTTTTAGAATGTTCACAAATACAAAAAATGTTTTTAAATTACAAAAAAAGGATCATCGATTCAAAAAATGGTCGCTGATTCAGGAAAAGTTTGTCAAAACTATTTGTGAATTTCAAAAAGTGCTCCCCAATTTCAATAGTTGTTTCTCGATTCAGAAAAAAATCCACCGATTCAAAAGCATATTCATGAGTTTCAGAAGAAAATGTGCACAATTATATACATGTTTGTGAATTTGCAAATAAAATGTTCGCTAATTCAAAAAATTGTTCATCATTGAAAAAAAATCACGAATTTGTAAACAATGTTCATGAGTTTGAATGTTTTTCACGATTTCTTAAAAATGTTCATGAATCCAAAAATACTTCATGATTTTATAAATGTTCACGAATTTGCAAACAATGTTCGCAATTTAAAAAAATTCATAATTTCATAAAAATGCTTGTGAATTAAAAAAATGTTCACCATTTGTAGGAAAAAATAAGAACAAATGAAATGGAAAATGGATAAAAAGAAAAAGGCGAAGATGAAATAAGAAAGAAAAGAACAAAAATGAAAAAAGCAGAAAAAATGAAAGAAAAAATCCCAAAAAATAGGAAACCGAAAAGAGCTAATGGGCCAGCCCAAAGTGTATGTAGCGGCAGCGCGGGTTTGGGGTGGTACACGCTCAGGTGCTAACTGGCGACCTACGCGCCAAATTGGATTCCCTATCGCGAAATATCTATCGCCTCGCCTTCCCGGGCTCATATTCATCAAGGGTCGTCCAGAAGGGTGTGCAAGATGTGCGGCCGCACAAGGCCCCCAAAGAA
>NC_041391.1:702981068-703038227 GCF_002162155.2 Triticum dicoccoides | reverse complement strand
CTCCCTTGATTTTTTTATTCAGCCTTTATACATAGTGGAACTGAGGAAAATGTTTCATGCTTGTAACAGCGCCATGGAAAACTTGCTGTGAAACTCGTTCGTGGTGAAGAAGAAAGAAACGAGTGAGGAAGTCCTGGACTAAGGGGTCCTCGGGCGTCCGGTCTATTCGATATGGACCGGACTAATGGGCCGTCAAGATATAAGGAAGAGGACCACCTCTCGTGTCCGGTTAAGACTCCCGTATGCGTGAACGGCAAGTTTAAGCGTTCGGATATATTATTTCCTTTCTGTTGAACCGACTTTGTACAACCCTAGGCCCCTCTGGTGTCTATATAAACCGGAGGGTTTAAACCGAAGGCAGGACCAGAACATTGATAGGCTAGCCAAGTTAGGGTTTAGTCATTACGATCTCGAGGTAGATCAACTCTTGTAACCTCTATACCCCTCGAATGTAATCAAGCAGGAGTAGGGTTTTACCTCCATTAAGAGGGCCCAAACTTGGGTAAACACTGTGTCCCTTTGATTATTGTTGACATACAACTTGGGGCCTTCCTACCCAAGATCTACCGGTTTTGACACCAACATTGGTGCTTTCATTGAGTGCTCCGTTGTGTTGTCAACAGAAGGATTGATGGGTCGCCTCTTCATCGACGATGACGCTGTGTCCAGGGAAACCTTTCTTCCCGGACAGCTCTTTGTGTTCGGTGGCTTCGTGCATCGTGCCAACTCAACCGGCCACCTTGAGCAGGTCGACAGCTACGCCCCCGGCCACCAAATCAGGTTCGAAAACCTGAACTACATCGCCAATATCCAAGGAGATCTGATCTTCGAGGGGTTCACGACCTCGGTTGCCGCCCCTGCCCCCATGAAGGAAGCTCTTCGGATCCACTCCTAGATCCCATCCAGGGGTCGACACTCACACCCGCCTCGGTCTTAGATCCGAAGCGGGTCATACTGTCCGAAGACGGGAGGTTCAGTCCCGCCAGACTCTTTTCCATCATGGAACTTTCAACCAGAGACCCAAATGCGATCATGGACTCGCCTTTGGATAACTCCAAACTGTCGAGGTCCGCGTCCATCGGGCCCGACCAGGTGTTTACCACCGAACCCAGCCCTGCGGATCCACAGACCCCTATCATGCTCTCGCCTAGACGAAGCACTGGGTCTAATGCGGTCTCTCACCATTACGGAAGCTTTACCTCTGAACTGCATCCAACACGTGCTGGAGGCTGAGAGCGAGGAATTTTATGACCCGCCCACCACCCACTTAATAGCCACTGTCGAGGATATAACCGACATGCTAGACTATGCGTCCGAACGCATCGACGGTATGGACGATGATGCCGACGCCGAACCAGGCCAGGCCCCACCCATCATAGGGCGTTGGACAACCACTTCTACCTATGACGTATACATGGTGGACACTCCTGATAAAAAGGACGACGAGGGAACTCAGAATCCAGATAAGGAAAAGCATGTCGACAAACCACCAAAGCGTCGGCGGCAGTGACGCCGCGCACGATCGCGTCGGGCGAGGGATAGCAATACCGGCACTGGAGACAATGAGACTCCGGATAATGCCGAAGACCCCGAACACCTTGTTGAGCCCACATCCGAACATGTTGAGAAGAAGGAGGGTCAGTATAGCCACGAACACGCTGATCATGAAGATTTGGAGGACATCAATTATATGCCAGTCTCTGAAGAGGATGCTAGCCTTGGTGACAAAGATTTTATCATCCCAGAGGAACCTCTCGAACAAGAACGCTTTGAGCAACAGCTCATCGCCACCACGCAGAGCCTGAAAAAGAAATAGCAGCAGCTCAAAGCTGAATAGGATATGCTCAACGAAAGGTGGACCAAGGTCATGGCCGCCCAGGAGTACGTCCCGAGCGACCAATAAAAAGTTACCCCAAGCGCAAGCTGCCGCCACAGTTCAATGATGAAGCCCTTGAGCCAATATCGTCGAAATACAGTTATGCCGATCAACCAGATCGGCCACCAAGTGGACGGGACAAAATGGCCCACCAAGCCGAACACCGACCCGCGCCCCCTCGCCGAAGAGGCAAGGAGACAGCAGCAGCAGGCTATACATATGATTTCTATCAGGACCTGACCAATAAAGCCGGTCAGACCAGATCGATCTATGGATCAAGAGGCCGTGCCATGGTGCGAGATAACGGCTATGAAGCTCGGCGTGATGAACATTGCAATATTCGGGATCAACACCGAACACAAATGTCATCCGAACTCCGTCATGATGTTGCACGGTATAGAGGCGCCGCACACCCTATGTGTTTTACCGACGAGGTAATGCAGCACCAGTTTCTGGAAGGGTTTAAACCCGTAACATCGAGCAATATGTTGGAATGACGGATCCAGCCATCTAGATTGAAGATTTTCTTCTCCACATTCATATGGCTCATGGAGATGACCTCCACGCCATTAAATATCTTCCTCTGAAGCTGAAAGGAACAACACGGCACTGGTTGAACAGCCTCCCAGAGAACTCCATTGAAACCTATAAAGATTTAGAAGATGCTTTTCGGGCCAACTTTCAGGGCACTTATGTCCGGCCACAGGATGCTGATGACCTAAGTCACATAATCCAGCAACCAGGCGAATCCGCTCGCATGCTTTGGAATCGGTTCCTAATTAAAAAGAACCAAATCATGGATTGTCCGGACGCCAAAGCCTTAGCGGCCTTCAAACACAATGTCCGGGACGAATGGCTCGCCCGACACCTAGGGCAATAAAAGCCGAAGACCATGGCAGCTTTAACTGCACTCAGGACCCATTTTTGTGCGGGTGAAGTTAGCTAGTTGGCTCGTAGAAGCAACAGCTCCGGCGCCCCCGACACTTCTAAGGCCAGGGATGGCAATGGTAAACCACGCCGCAATAAAAATAAACGTCGGAGCAATAATGACGACACAGATGATATGGCAGTCAATGACGGATTCAGTGGTTCTAAATCTGGTCAGCGGAAGAAGCCTTCAAAGGCAACAGGGAAGGTCCATCCAACTTGGACAAAATCCTTGAGAGGCCCTGTCAGATTCATGGCACACCCGATAAGCCTACTAACCACACCAACAAAAACTGTTGGGTTTTCAAACAGGCCTAAGATAAATACAGAACACAAGGGAAAGGGACCTCCAATTGAGGATGATGATGAGCCCCGTCAACCGAACACCGGGGGCCAAAAGAAGTTTCCCCCAAGGTGAAAGCAGTGAACATGATCTATGTCACTCATATTCCCAAAAGGGACCGCAACCGCGCACTAAGGGACGTCTACGCCGTAGAGCCTGTCGCCCCAAAATTCAATCCATGGTCAGCCTATCTGATCACTTTTGATCACAGGGATCACCCGACCAGTATCCGTCACGGGGGTTCGGCCGCCCTGGTACTCGATCCAATTATCGACGGATACCATCTCACTAGAGTCCTCAAGGACGGTGACAGCGGTCTCAACTTGATTTATCAAGACACTGTCCGTAAGATGGGCATTGATCCATCAAGAATCCATCTCACTAGAGGTAGTGTTCAGCTCCCCCGACAATTTCCGAAGTGAAGAACTGACCTTTGACATTGTCCCCTTCGGCCGTGGTTATAAAACACTACTCGGATGAACTGCTTTCGCCCGCTTTAATGCAGTCTGAAAGTGCGTTATATCAACTAGAGGGGGGTGAATAGGCGATTTTTATGAATTCTTCACTGAGGAATTTGCTGGTGAGGAAATTCCTTAGCAAAGAACTACTTGCAGCGGAATAAGTACTCAGAAGTAAGCATGACAGAATACACACATGGTCATCAAGATGAAATGAAGACAAACACAGAGTATAGAAAGCGTAAACACAGGATAACACAAGATGAAGACAACCAGACTGAAGAAATTGAACTGAGGAAATTGAGAAAGTCTTCAGTCAAAGTCTTCAAACACAGATATGAACAAACACTCAACACAGTAATGAGGAAATGAAAGAGTTGAGGAAATAGAACCAGTAAGGTTGGTGAAGACAATGATTTGGTAGACCAGTTCCAACTGCTGTCTCAGTTGTACATCTGGTTGGAGCGGCTGAGTATTTAAACTCGAGGACACACAGCCCCGGACACCCAGTCACTGAGCACGCAGCTCAGGACACCAAGTCCTCACCGTATTCTCCTTGAACTAAGGTCACACAGACCTCGTCCAATCACTCGTGGTAAGTCTTCAGGAGACTTCCAAACCTTCACAAACTTCGGTCACTTGGCGATCCACAATTCCTCTTGGATGCTCTAGACCATGACGCCTAACCGTCTGGAAGAAGCACAGTCTTCAAAGGTAGCAAGCGTCGGATCCACGCAGGATCAATCTCTTCAGTGGTGCTCAATCACTTTGGTTTTGTGGGTGTTTGGGTTTGGATTTTCCTCACTCGATGATTTTCGCTCAAAGTCCTCGGAGGATGGGTTGCTCTCAAATGACAAGTGTCAGTTTCTCTCGGAGCAGCCAACTAGCTAGTGGTTGTAGGAGGCGGCTATTTATAGCCTAGGGAGCAGCCCGACATGATAAGACATAAATGCCCTTCAATGATATGACCGTTATGTGGATAAGATATTTTGGGAGAGCTGGCGCGTAGCACAAGAACGGTCGGAAATTTGACTCTCAAATTCCTCAGGGCTATCATGTTCCTCACTGTGTAGGCAATCTGCACTGGCGAATTCCTAACTCCTCAGTTAGAGCAAATTCCTCAGCGACCAGAAGAACTTCATCTCTGTCTCTGAAGAAATTGACTGAACTGTATGAGATTTCCAATGGCTTCACTCGAAGGGATTGGTAGGTGTAGGATTTTGAGTTGAGCATCACATGGAAAATTTTCCTTAGTATTTCCTCGACCCCTTTTAACAGTACGGTGTTTCCTATGACTCAAGAAGGAGAAAAACAAAACTATGAAAACGAAAGTCTTCAAGCTTCATATTCCTCGCATGTATATCAAGTCTTCACGGACACACCAACTTCTTCACTTTCAAAGTCTTCATGAAAGTCTTCAGAAATACCAAAATCTTCAGTCGAAGATATTCATTTTTAGGGGTCGACTTTCTCTGTAAATATCAAACTCCTCATAGACTTATAGACCTGTATACACTCATAAACACATTAGACCCTTAACCTATAAGTCTTCAATACACCAAAATCACTAAGGCGCACTAGATGCACTTACAATCTCCCCCTTTTTGGTGATTGATGACAATATAGGTTAAGTTTTCAACGGGGATAAACATATGAAGTGTAAGTACTGATATTGAGGAATTTGATTGCAAGATATAGAAGAACTCCCCCTGAAGATGTGCATAGAGAGGAATTTGCTTTTGAAGCAATGCACACTTGAAGAGTTTAATCATGGAGATCTCCCCCTATATCTTGTAATTCATACATGCATTTGACATATAATATGAAGAATTTGAAATGCAAGATGATATATGGTGCCTGAGGAGATTGAGCATGCGTGAAATAATATTAACGAGGAACAAGCATGCAGAATTAGAGCACAGTGCATCAAAAGTGTCAGAGCACCATCGGGTTTAAGATTACAACTCGATCGAATAAAAGTTTCAGAAGAACGAGAGTTGTAACTTAGCAAAAAACGCCCATATAATAGACCCGCTTGAAGACTAACTCAGATTTCTCCCCCTTTGTCATCGAATGACCAAAAGGATCGAAACTGAGGATTAACGCCCCTGAAGAATATCAAGTTGATGGGGGAGCGCCAGCGTTGCCGGGGTCGGTTGTCATAGTAGGGCCTGCCGCAGTGTCGTCCAAGTCTTCATTTTCATCAGTGTCGCGCGATTTAGAATAGGAGCTGGCCACCAAAGAAGGAACCTTGACCTTCTTGAATTTCTTCGGTGGAGGTGCAGACCAGTCAAATTCTTCCTTGAGACCCATGTTCTTCAGATCTTCGGTGCTGTAGATATGAGATAGAACAACCTAGGTACGGTTGAAGGTTTCATGGAGGTAGTATTGGTTTTTCTTCACAGCATTGTGGGTTGAGGTCATGTTGTAAAGAATGGAACCAAACTGACGCTTGACCCATTTATGATTGCGATCAACTTTCTGATGAAGACTGAGGAATAACTCACGATCAATCATCACCCTGGGTGTTGTGGCTTGAGGAATTTGCTTGGCAGAGGTGTTGGCGACAGAGTCATGTGTGGCAGAGTCATCATTGGTGGAGTAGAATGCAGCCTTGCGAAATTGACCATCCAATGGACGAATGCCTTCATCTATCACAGCAGTTGCCTTGCCTTTGTCATTAGCTGAGGAAAATGTCCGTTTGAGGACTTCAATTGGAGGCAAGAAACTGCCATGGTTTAGAGTATCAGCCTTGTAGTTGAGTGAAGACCTTGTCCTGATGAATTTCATAATCCATGGCGCATAAGGCTTCAGCTCAAACGGTGACATAGCAATATTTGCGAGAGTCCTCATGAAGAAATCATGGAAGTTGACGGGAACACCATGAACGATATTGAAAAGCATATTCTTCATGATGCCAACGACTTCTTCATCATTTGAGTCGTGGCTTTTGATAGGACTCATTGTCTTCGTTGGAATGCGATAGACAGTCCGTGGCACATACATTAATTCCTTGACAAGGAATTTGGTTCGAGGAGCTTGCCCTGGCTTCAAAGGCTTCATCAGCACTTGCATGTAATGATTTGTAAGCTCAGGTTCATTGTAGATGCAATGTGCACCATCAAGGGGAGGACTGAGTGGGAGGACACGAAGCAATTCAGTTGATGGTGCCTTGTAGTGAGTATTTTCTGACATCCAGTCCAGCACCCATGAGTTCACATCTTCAGAATTTCCTGTGATGTGCAGCGTCGCATAGAATTGAAGAATGAGTTCTTCATTCCAATCAGAGATGTCAGTGCAGAAATTCAGTAATCCAGCTTCGTGAGGAATACTGAGGAATGGCTCGAAGCACGGCAGAGATTCCATGTCCACGTGAGGAATGTGTGCATGATCGAAGACTTCGTCTTTGTCGAATAGTACAGAGGAATAGAAATTTGCTTGACTAGCAGTCCAGAAACGCCTCTTCCTTATGCGAGCAGAATCATAGGGATTATAGGCAGTGAAGAACACATGCTCGTTGAAGAAATCAGCAGCCTTGAACTTTTGCTTCTTTGAGAATGGATCCTTTGGCTTGGGCACAGGAGTGTCAGTGAGTTGCATCACAACCTCAGGAATCACAATCTCCGGTTCTTCAGGCTGAGGAATTTCTGGTTCCTCTTTAGTGGCAGTCTGCATGTTCAACGTATCAGCAGTCGCAGTTTCTTCAACACTAGTGGCTGGAATTTCTTCATGCACAGACGACGTGGGATGAGTTTCTTCAGAGCCCAGTTGAATTTTTGGTGCGGGGGACTGAGGTATCTGCTGTAGTGGGGTGAAGTGTGGAGAATTGGGATGCTGACTCTCCCAAAATTCATCATTCATCACAGGCGTGGTGCATCCAATATCCACGTCTTCATCTTCAATTTCTTCAACGCCAGCCTCTTCAGCTGTGAACTGAGGCATTGGCGAGGAAGCAACAGGTGTTGAAGGGATCGCATCCACTTCAATTTCTTCATCAATCTGTTCTCACGAAGCAGCAGAATGATTTTCTTCATCAGATCCGCTAGGGATCACATATTCTTCACCATAAGCAACAAGGTCCTTAGATGGCATGGTGGAAATCAGAACAGCATCAATGGGATTCTCAAGTGAGCTGGTCATAGGCTTCATTTTCTTCGGAGCTGAAGAATCTGAAGCAGATGATGCTTTCCTTTTCTTCATTGTAGCCTTTTCTGCAGCCTTGGTCTTCCTCACATCTGATGCAGATGGTAGGGTAGGAGTTGGGGTAGGCGCAGGAGGAGCTAAGGAATGTGTCTGTATTTCCTCAGGCGCAACTGATGCAGTTGCCCTGACTTCTTCATTTTCTTCAGGCGCACCACTAGTGGATGCCCTGGCAGTTTCTTCAGCGGCTGGAATGGAGTCATCAGCCCTGGAACTAGCATTTTCTTCAGCAGTCTGAAAATCATCAGTGGTGCTGGCATGTTCTTCAGTTTGCTGAGCAAAGGCTTCAACTTGAGGAATTTCTTGTTGCGATGGTGCTGCAACATTGGTGAACTTCTCAGTCAGTTTAACGAACCTGACTTTGGCTCCTTGCCAATCAGCATAATAAGCATTGAAATCATCGCTGAGGGCTTTGATTTTCAGACTGGATCATGAGGAGTTCATCAGGTGTCATTTTGACAATGTTGTTCTTCAGGAACTTCTCTTTCCTGAACTGAGCCTTCTTGATTTGTCTGGCCTTCTCAAATTTCCATTTCTCTTCAGAGATGAAATGGGTCAGCATGTGACTTTTGCCAGGAGTCAAATGAAAATTAGGCATAGGAGTGTTTGGGTCCTTGTGCCAGAGATCAATGTAGTCGAGGATCGCCTTTGGATCCAAAAGCAGTGGCACAGTTGTCCCTTTGGCTCTAGAGGCCCTTTCTTGCCTATCTCTGATGATTTCTGCAAGTTCATCATCATCAGCTTCATCGTCAGATGGCACTTGGAAGGCAACTTGTTTCTTCTTCGGACTAGGCCGAGGACCTCGTCCAGCAGTGGCCTTGGTCTTCAGCAGAGTGGGGCCCGATGAAGAATTTGGTGCAGCTGAGGAACTCGCTGAAACACCAGAGGCAATGGAGATGCCTGCAGTCCTTTGGCATGTGGCCAGATGTACAGGTGTTGAGGACTTTTCCAGAGCAACTGAGGACATTGGAGGAGCAGGAGCAGCATGAGGCATTGGCCGTGAGGGATTTGAAGATTCTGGCCGAGAGGGCATTGCTGAGGAACTTGGCCGTGAGGGCATAGTTGATGAAGCACTTGGCTTGTGAGCAGGCTTCTTTGCCATTGATTTTCTAGGCTTGTTAGAGGCCTTTGTGGCAGCAGCAGCAGCAGAGTCTTCATTAAATTTCCTCACTGCTTCTTTGGCTTGTCTTGCCAACTTGGCTTGGCATTTGGCCCATTCTTCAAGGAAATCCTCACCGCGCTTGAGGCTGGTGGGATCAACTTTTTGACCAGGTGCCAAAGGAGCTCTTGGGCATGGAGGATTTAGAGCGAATTTCTTCATATACTTTGGAGTTACATATCTGTACTCCCTCCATTCTCTTGCCCATCTCCTTTCAATCCTCTATATGCGCACCTTGCGCTGATTTTTGTTCTCTTTTCCAAACTTGGCTTCATCAGGTGTGCAATAGTCAGCATAGATGTCCTCAAGAATTTCAAATGCAGTCATGACCTCAGGCTTCTTTCCTCCTTTCTGTGGTTTCTTACCGTCTGCCATAGTCTTCAGATGAGGAATTTGAACAATCGAATTCTCTGAAGAAGTATGCAACTTTTCTTCAAGGAACGCTGCAAATGAGTTAAGTTGATGAGAACCTAGTGATTCAGCAGCGGACATGAGTACCTGTGAATAGAGTATAGTTGCGAGGAATTTGAAGAGGTCATATGCGTTCTCAGAAGATTTTCAAAATGAACAAGTTTGAGGAATTTGACCAGATGAGTCTTGAAGAATTTCACTAAGCGTTCTTTGTCTTAGGTTCCAGAGTTGTATAGATTGAGGATCCACACAATTGAGGAATCTTGAAGATAAATGATGCTTAGAGAAACGAATCAAGAACAAATGACTAGTGAGGTGTTTTGTGTGTGAGGATTTGAAGAATAAAACACCTTTGAAGATTTTGTAGAGAAAATTTGGATCAAAGAGGGCAGTAAAAGTAACTTTTAATTACCCTTGATGATGAACACGACTAACTGAGAAGTGTAGATTTGAAGCCCGTTAGTTCAGATCTTCCACGCCCTAACTTGGCGGAGGAAGACAACTATGGCGGCGGCGGTTCCACAGCCGGCGCGAGTACGATGGCGAAGAGGTCGAGGCAGTGAAGCTCTTCCTCACCGGCGACGATGGAGTAGCGGCGGCGCTAGGGTTTGATAAGCTCGAGCGAGAGAGAGAGAGAGAGAGCGGTCGAGCGGGGTAAAGGAAGTAAGGAAGGGTGAGGGGGTATTTATAGTCACAGTGAAAAACTGTTCGCCCGAAGATTTAGGACGAACGTGCCCCTGGCCCTTCTCATTCGCTTGACATGTGTCACCCACGTACTGAAGGTGGAGATCGTGTTAGATCGTGGGTGAATAGATAAGTCTGTCGTGGGATACGGGACGGTTTGAGTGGCAAAAACGAAAATTTGGATAAGATTAGTTTTAAAGTTCCGTTCACAATTTCTTCAGCTGACAGGACACAGTGAAGATTTTGAACGAGTTTCAAATAGAACGCAGATGAAGAATTTGTGAATAGATTGGGTTGAGTATAGCATAGAGGGGAAAGGGTCCAATCACATTCACTTAGCAGAAAATGCAACTTGAAGAAATAGCCATAAGTGAATGCTATAGAGGACATAAACCCATATATATATATATATATATATATATATATATATATATATATATATATATATATATATATATATATATATATATATATAGCCAATGAACAAAACCGACGGAAACAGTGAAGATTTTGCAAAGTTGAAGAATTTGAAAAACTGAGCAAAAACTCAAATTGAAGATTTTCAACTTTTGTGGTGGCGTGTCCCACCGTATAAGAATGATGATTTGAGACACCGCGTACAATTGTCGTAGGGTTCTGAGAATCAAATTCTTCATTAATTTCTTCACACTTAGAGTGTTATTCTTCATTGATTGAAGAAAAATGTTTCTTCATGTGTTGCACATCTAAGTCATCAATTTTGCATAAGTGTTAGGATGTGTGTCCTTCTCAAAGAACATTCGAAGACTCTAAGATATTTAGCTCACACCGCAACTTGCTAAATCTCTTCTCATCCAAGGGCTTTGTGAAGATATCGGCTAGCTATTCTTCAATCTTCACATGCTCAATAGAAATGTCGCCCTTCAACACATGATCACGAAGAAAATGATGACGAATCTGAATGTGCTTTGTCTTCGAGTGCTGAACTGGGTTGTGAGCAATCTTGATGGCACTCTCATTGTCACAGTAGAGAGGCACATTCTTCATGTCGATGCCGTAGTCCTTGAGAGTTTCCTTAATCCATAGTAATTGAGCACAGCAAGAACCAGCAGCAATGTACTCAGCTTCAGAAGTAGACAGTGATACGCAGTTCTGTTTCTTCGAGGACCAACAGACCAAAGATCGTCCGAGGAAATGACAAGTACCAGATGTTGACTTGCGGTCCACACGATCACCAGCATAGTTAGAGTCAGAATATCCAATGAGATCAAAAGTAGAGCCCTTGGGGTACCATAATCCTAGTGTTGGTGTGTGAGTTAGATATCGAAGAATATGTTTCACAGCCTTATGGTGTGATTCCTTTGGTGTTGCTTGAAATCGGGCACACATGCAAACACTAAGCATTATATCTGGCCTAGATGCACATAAGTACAATAAAGAACCAATCATGGAGCGGTATACCTTGTGATCGAAGTCAATACCATTTTCATCAGTGCATAGATGGCCATTTGTGGGCATAGGAATTTTGACTCCTTTGCAATCTTGCATGCCGAATTTCCTCAGAACTTCCTTGAGGTATTTCTCCTGAGCTATGAATATGCCATTGTGCTGTTGACGAATTTGAAGACCTAAAAAGAATTTCAACTCTCCCATCATAGACATTTGCTATTCTTCACTCATCATATAGGCAAATTCATCACTATAACGTTGGTCAGTACAGCCAAAGATAATATCATCAACGTATATTTGGCACACAAACAGTTCACCATCATAAGATTTAGTAAAGAGAGTAGGGTTGAGTGAACCGGGTGTGAAGCCATTCTTCATGAAGAATTCCTTCAAAGTATCATACCACGCCCGAGGGGCTTGCTTGAGGCCATAGAGGGCCTTGTTGAGTCTGAAGACTTTGTCAGGATTCTTTGGATCTTCAAAACCTGGGGGTTGAGCAACATATACTTCTTCCTCAAGCTTACCATTGAGGAATGCACTTTTCACATCCATTTGTTGTAAGATAATATTATGATGGTTAGCATAAGCAAGTAATATGCGAATAGCCTCAAGTCTAGCAACAGGTGCAAAAGTTTCGTTGAAATCAATTCCTTCAACCTGTGTGTAGCCTTGAGCTACAAGTCGTGCCTTATTCCTCACCACAAGGCCATTTTCATCTTGCTTGTTGCGGTAGATCCACTTTGTGCCGATGATATTATGCTTGCGAGGATCTGGACGTTTGACCAGTTCCCAGACATTATTAAGCTCGAACTGATGTAATTCTTCTTGCATGTCCTGAATCCACTCAGGCTCTAGAAATGCTTCATCTACCTTAGTGGGCTCTGTGATAGAGACAAAAGCATAGTGCCCACAAAAGTTAGATAAATGTGAAGCTTTTGAGCGTGTGAGAGGACCTGGTGCTTCAATGTCATCGATGATCTTTTCAACTTGCATTTCTTTTGCAACGCGAGGATGAGCTGGTTGTCGTTGAGGAGTTTGATCAGCATTTTCTTCAGCATTTTCCCCAGGTACATCAGCTCGACGATCTTCGCGTTCTGGAATGAAACCTTCAGTAGATTCTTCAGTAGGAATGATATCCTCAGTAGCCTTGACCTTGATAGAATCCTCAGGTGCTGGTTCATCTATCATAGAAGGTAGGTGCTCTCTTTGTGAGCCATTAGTTTCATTGAACCGCACATCTACAGTTTCAACAATCTTGTGAAGAGTGATGTTGAAGACTCTGTAGGTGTGCGAGTCCGTTCCGTAACCAAGCATAAAACCTTCATGTGCTTTCGGTGCAAATTTAGCATTGTGATGAGGATCTCTAATCCAACATTTAGCACCGAAGACTTTGAAATAACTCACATTGGGTTTCTTGTCAGTGAGGAGTTCATAGGCAGTCTTCTTGAAGAATTTGTGAAGATATACTCTGTTGATGATGTGGCACCCGGTATCAATTGCATCAATCCAAAAACGATGAGGCGTTTTGTATTCATCAAGCATAGTGCGAGCCATCTCAACAAGAGTTCTGTTCTTGCGCTCCACGATGCCATTTTGCTGAGGAGTATAAGGAGCAGATAACTCATGAGTAATACCAAGTTCATCAAGATAGTCATTAAAACCGGAATTCTTGAACTCAGTTCCATTGTCACTCCTGATGTGCTTGATCTTCACACCGAAGTTGGTTGAAGCCCTCGAGGAAAATCGTTTGAAGACTTCCTGCACTTCATGTTTGTAAGTAACAATGTGTACCCATGTGTAACAAGAGTAATCATCAACAATAACAAAGCCATATAGAGATGCATCATTAGTCACAGCAGAATAATGAGTAGGACCGAAGAGATCCATGTGAAGCAATTCAAATGGTCGAGTGGTGGTCATGATAGTCTTTGCTGGATGCTTGGCCTTAGTCATCTTCCCAGCTTCACAGGCACCACACAAGTGATCCTTGAGGAATTTGATATTCTCAATGCCAATGACATGCTTCTTCTTCGCAAGCGTGTGCAAATTCCTCATGCCTGCGTGACCAAGTCGTCGATGCCATAGCCAGCCTTCTAAAGCTTTTGCAAGTAAGCACACGACAGGTTGTGGTCCTGTAGAGAAATCAACAATGTACAAGTCTCCTCTCCTAAAGCCTTCGAAGACTTTGGAATTGTAAGCTTCCATGATCACAACACAACGATACTTGCCAAAGACAACAACCATATCAATATCACAAAGCATTGAGACAGACATGAGGTTGTATCCTAAGGACTCGACAAGCATGACTTTGTCCATGTGTCGATCCTTAGAGATCGCAACCTTACCTAGACCCAATACCTGACTTTTGCCTTTGTCAGCGAAGATGATATGCTTCAGATGTGACGGAGTTAAGGGAGCATCCATCAATAGATTCTTGTCACCAGTCTTGTGATTTGTACATCCACTATCGAGGACCCACTCATTTGCTTTGGGTTGATCATCCTGCAGATGAATTAGTACAGCTTACAAACTCATATACTTCATCAGTGAAGAATATGACATCAGTATCATCAGTTCAATTTCATCAAGTAATTTGATCAGATAATCAGTATGAGGACGGGTGAAATGAAAGTTCATTTCATCATGATTCGCCTGTGTCCTTTCAGGCACTGTTCAGGTCTCCAGCAAATTCTTCAGTCGTTTTGAGCACGACTGGAGACCTGACCCTGCATAAGAGATTAGTTCTTTTTCTTCACCACCCACATCTGGAGGGGTGGCAAAGAATTCATCACTCTGTGAGCACCATATGAGAAAGGTGGCATGGATGCCAGTCCACTTCGTTTCACATAAGAGGGGTTAGGGTAAGCATATGAATAAGCAGAGAAATTCTTCGAGGACTTATGAACATGATGATTTGAAGAATAATGCACATATTCATAGCCCTTAGCTCTACCCTGCGAAACAGAGTTGTTAGCATGAAGATGTTCATATGAGGATTTTGATCCTTTTGAGGAATTTGATCCATGTGAGGAATTTGGTCTGTATGAGGACTTGGATCCATATGAAGAATTTGGTCCATATGAAGAGTTTGATCTGGGGTTCCTATTCTTCACTGGTGGTGTCATGAGGACATTCACCTGAAGACTTTCAACATAACTTTTGGGAACCCAGATTTTCTTCATAGGGGAACCGTTCCTGTAGTTAGTGCCAACATATCTAGCAAATACTTCACCATTCTGATTTTTGAACAGTTTATGGTTGGAGTCAAATGACTCATCAGAAGAATGAGGAGATTCACATGTAAAGCCAGATAAGTTAGATGGATCAACTGGAGGTCCCTTTGCAGCAACCCATGAGGTTTTGGGGTACTGCTCAGGCTTCCAATATGTTCCATCAGCATTGAGTTTCCTCTCAAAGGCAATACCCTCTTTCCTAGGGTTTCTGTTGAGGATCTGCTTTTTAAGCACATCACAAAGAGTCTGATGCCCTTTGAGACTTTTGTACATGCCTGTCATATACAATTCCTTCAACCCTGCATCGTCAGTGATACTAGCAATGTCCTCAGATGAGGAATTAGTGATAGCAGAGGCAGGTGAAGAATTTGTAACATTTGAAGCATTTGAACATTCAGGTGAAGAATTAGCAGATTCACGTTCAATGCACTTTAAGCATGGAGGATCAAATTCTTCCTGAGTAGCGCTGATTTGTTGAGCAAGTAATGAATCGCGCTCCTTCTGAAGATCTTCATAACACACTCTTAGCTTCTCAAGATCTTGCTTTCTTTGAAGAAATTCATAAGAAAGCTTCTCGTGATCAGTTAAGAGGGTTTTATGATTACTTTGAAGGTTGTCAAACTTAGACTGAAGTCTCTGAAGATTTCCAGTTAAGTCTTTAGTGCGGTCCATTTCATCACCCAACATATCATCACTTTTGTCTAGCATGTTTTGAAGTTTTTCAATAGCCTTTTGTTGTTTCACAGCAATCTTAGCAAGTTTGGAGTAGCTAGGCTTAAGACTTTCATCAGATTCATCCTCACTTGATTCAGAGGAGGGGTATCTAGTTACCTTGGCAGCCTTTGCCATGAAGCAATAGGTGGGAGCGTAGTCGTCACTGCCTTCATCAGCGTTGTTGGTGTTGCCATTTTCTTCAGAGTTGAAGATAGACTTGCTGACAAATGCGGTAGCAAGAGCTAGACTTGCCACACCTGACTCAGACTCCTCGGATGCCTCCTCTTCCTCATTATCCTCTGATTCAGCCTCAGAATCCATTTCCTTGCCAATGAATGCCCGAGCCTTCTTGGAGCTACTCTTCTTGTGAGATGAAGACTTCAAGGATTTTGATGATGAAGACTTTGTAGATTTCTTCTTTTTCTTGGCATCATCAGAACTGCAATCCTTGTATTTCTTCTTCTTTAGTTCCTTGTCCCACTGAGGACAATCTTGAATGTAGTGACCAGGCTTCTTGCATTTGTGGCATAGCCTTCTCTTATAGTCACTTGATGAGGAATCACTGCTCCTTGAAGATTTTCCAAAGCGACCACGTCTTGAGAATTTCTGGAATATCTTCACGAGCAGTGCTAGCTCCTGGCTCAATTCTTCAGGATCACCAAGGCTACTACCAGAATCTTCACATTCTGATTCAGACACTGCCTTGGCCTTCGGGGCACGTGGTTTTCCATAGCTTGAACCATAGAGATCTCTATTTTCAGCAAGCTGGAACTCATGAGTATTTAGCCTCTCGAGGATATCAGCGGGATCTAGTGACTTGTAATCAGCATGCTCTTGAATCATTAGTGCCAGAGTGTCAAATGACGAATCGAGTGATCTCAGCAATTTCTGCACCACCTCATGATTGGTGATGTCAGTGTGCACCGAGCGCTTGACGCTCATTTGAGATATCAGTGAGGCAATCGAAGGTTTGCTGAACATTTTCATTGTCGAGTCTTTTGAAGCGGTTGAAGAGATTGCGAAGAACATCAACACGAGAGTCACGTTGAGTTGAGACTCCTTCGTTTACTTTGGAGAGCCTATCCCAGATAAGCTTAGCAGTTTCCCAAGCACTCACTCTACCATACTGCCCTTTACTCAGATGACCACATATGATATTCTTCGCTTGAGAATCAAGTTGCTTGAATCTCTTCACATCAGCAGCATTCAGGGAAGGTGTGACTGAGGGAACACCATTTTCCACAACATACCAGAGATCGTTGTCAATTGCTTCAAGATGCATTCGCATCTTATTCTTCCAGTAGGGGTAGTCCGTGCCATCGAAGGTAGGACACCCAGCAGAGACCTTGATCATACATGCGGTCGACATAACTAGAACTCCAGGTGGTTAAACCAAAATCACACAGAACAAGGGAGTACCTTGCTCTCATACCAATTGAAAGTGCGTTATGTCGACCAGAGGGGGGTGAATAGGTGATGTTTATGAATTCTTCACTGAGGAATTTGCCGGTGAGGAAATTCCTTAGCGAAGAACTACTTGAAGCGGAATAAGTACTCAGAAGTAAGCATGACAGAATACACACATGATCATCATGATGAAATGAAGACAAACACAGAGTACAGAAAGCGTAAACACAGGATAACACAAGATGAAGACAAACAGACTGAAGAAATTGAACTGAGGAAATTGAGAAAGTCTTCAGTCAAAGTCTTCAAATACAGATATGAACAAACACTCAACACAGTAATGAGGAAATGAAAGAGTTGAGGAAATAGAACCAGTAAGGTTGGTGAAGACAATGATTTGGTAGACCAGTTCCAACTGCTGTCTCAGTTGTACATCTGGTTGGAGCGGCTGAGTATTTAAACTCGAGGACACACAGCCCCGGACACCGAGTCACTGAGCACGCAGCTCAGGACACCAAGTCCTCACCGTATTCTCCTTGAACTAAGGTCACACAAACCTCGTCCAATCACTCGTGGTAAGTCTTCAGGAGACTTCCAAACCTTCACAGACTTCGGTCACTTGGTGATCCACAATTCCTCTTGGATGCTCTAGACCATGACGCCTAACCGTCTGGAAGAAGCACAGTCTTCAAAGGTAACAAGCATCGGATCCACGCAGGATCAATCTCTTCAGTGATGCTCAATCACTTTGGGTTTGTGGGTGTTTGGGTTTGGATTTTCCTCACTCGATGATTTTCGCTCAAAGTCCTCGGAGGATGGGTTGCTCTCAAATGACAAGTGTCAGTTTCTCTCGGAGCAGCCAACCAGCTAGTGGTTGTAGGGGCGGCTATTTATAGCCTAGGGAGCAGTCCGACATGATAAGACATAAATGCCCTTCAATGATATGACCGTTATGTGGATAAGATATTTTGAGAGAGCTGGCGTGTAGCACAACAACAGTCGGAAATTTGACTCTCAAATTCCTCAGGGCTATCATGTTCCTCACTGTGTAGGCAATCCACACTGGCGAATTCCTAACTCCTCAGTCAGAGCAAATTCCTCAGCGACCAGAAGAACTTCGTCTGTATCTCTGAAGAAATTGACTGAACTGTATGAGATTTCCAATGGCTTCACTCGAAGGGATTGGTAGGTGTAGGATTTTGAGTTGTGCATCACATGGAAATTTTTCCTTAGTATTTCCTCGACCCCCTTTAACAGTACGGTGTTTCCTATGACTCAAGAAGGAGAAAAACAAAACTATGAAAAAGAAAGTCTTCAAGCTTCATATTCCTCGCATGTATATCAAGTCTTCACGGACACACCAATTTCTTCACTTTCAAAGTCTTCATCAAAGTCTTCAGAAATACCAAAATCTTCAGTCGAAGATATTCATTTTTAGGGGTCGACTTTCTCTGTAAATATCAAACTCCTCATAGACTTATAGACCTATATACACTCATAAACACATTAGACCCTTAACCTATAAGTCTTCAATACACCAAAATCACTAAGGGGCACTAGATGCACTTACACAGTCCCGCACTATGCTTATTTGAAGCTTAAAATGCCTGAACCACGTGGCATTATTACAATCAATGGAAATATGGAGCGCTCCCTCCGTACTGAAGAGCACACCGCGGCCCTTGCTGCCGAGATGTATGGCAGCCTCATTAAGCCGAATAATTCGTCGAACATTAAAGCCAATGACATCTCTAAACGAGTTTGGTCCGCACATCACTATGATAACTCGATGGATCCGGACCTCGATTAGCAGTTCAGCCTCCGCCGACTGCCCCACAAGGTTGCGGCTTATGTACTATAGCCACCAAAAACCAATCGGGACCCCATTCCGGCACCCTGCCGGAGGGGGATCCCATCACCGGAGGCCATCTTCATCATCCCGGCGCTATCCATGACGAGGAGGGAGTAGTTCACCCTCGGGGCTGAGGGTATGTACCAGTAGCTATGTGTTTGATCTCTCTCTCTCTCGTGTTCCATCTATGGCACGATCTTGATGTATCCCAAGCTTTGCTATTGTAGTTGGATCTTATGATGTTTCTCCCCCTCTACTCTCTTGTGATGAATTGAGTTTCCCCTTTTGAAGTTATCTTATCGGATTGAGTCTTTTATGAACACTTGATGTATGTCTTGCATGGGATAACCGTGGTGACAATGGGTTATTCTATTGATCCACTTGATGTATGTTTTGGTGATCAACTTGCGGGTTTCGTGACACTTGGGAACCTATGCATAGGGGTCGGCACACGTTCTTGACTCTCCGGTAGTAGCTTTGGGGCACTCTTTGAAGTACTTTTATGTTGGTTGGATGAATCTGAGATTGTGTGATGCATATCGTATAATCATGCCCACGGATACTTGAGGTGACAATGGAGTATCTAGGTGACATTAGGGTTTTGGTTGATTTGTGTCTTAAGGTGTTATTGTAGTACGAACTCTTTTATAGATCGATCCGAAAGAATAGCTTTGTGGTGGTTTCGTACCCGACCATAATCTCTACGTTTGTTCTCCGCTATTAGTGTCTTTGGAGTGACTCTTTGTCGCATGTTGAGGGCTTGTCATATGTTCTATCTATGTTATTATTGTTGAGAGAACTTGCACTAGTGAAAGTATGAACCCTAGGCCTTGTTTCCTACCATTGCAATACCGTTTACGCTCACTTTTACCACTCGCTACCTTGCTGTTTTTATTATTTCAGATTAAAAAAACCTATATCTACTATCTATTTTGCACTTGTATCTTCATCTCTTCACCGAACTAGTGCACCTATACAATTTACCATTGTATTGGGTGTGTTGGGGACACAAGAGACTCTTTGTTATTTGGTTGCAGGGTTGTTTGAGAGAGACCATCTTCATCCTACGCCTCCTACGGATTGATAAACCTTAGGTCATCCACTTGAGGGAAATTTGCTCTGTCCTACAAACCTGTGCACTTGCAGGCCCAACAACGTCTACAAGAAGAAGGTTGTGTAGTAGACATCAGTGCACACGTCGAGTATCAGAAGAGCCCTTTTTGTAGCCGAGCTTCAATGCCGGTCTGCATCCGAAATGTTGTTTTGCAGCCGAGCTCCAATGTCGGATTGTATCTGAGCTCTAACGCCGGACTATATCCGAGGTGTCATAGATCACCTTGGTTCGAAAAAGTTAAAGGAGTTCATCCGAGCTTAATGCCAGAAATGCCCTCTATGGAGCCAACCATTTGTATCTGAGCTTTATGCCGGACTTCATCCAAGGTGGTGCACCACTACAGTCCTGGGTTGATTCTTTGTGGATTTTATTTCCGATTGGTGCAATTTATTTGCTGATGAGATGTCTAGCCAGTAGCCCTCAAGGTGCATGCCAGCCTAATACACAAGATGCACCTAAAGGATAAAATCAAACCGCTGATCCCAGCAGCCCCTAAAACTTAGGCTGATTCGCGAGATTGGCCTGAGGATCAATTCCCAGCTCAGCAGCATACTTAGGAATAGAAACATGGTGTAATATATTAAAGGAAATAGTGATCGGCAGACGGGCCCTTGAGAGAGGGTCTTGAGAAGTTGCCGTAATATATTAGCATGATGCCGGATAGGTCCAGATGGTACCTATTGTTGTCCGAAGACGCGTTTCCCCATAGCTCGGTCAAGCTGAACACTGCACACTTTGAAACTTCTCCATTGAATAGGTAATGCAGTAGCCCCCTAGCCACTGGTCGGGTGGCAACACCAGATTAGGGGATCGATGTGCCCCTTTAATATTTGTAAATGATAAACCCAAAGCCCAGTAGCCCCCGAGACTTAATGTGGGCACGGGTGGCCGAATTAAGGATCGATATCCAGAGTAAAGTCACAAGTTATGTGTAATGATTCTATGTATCCAAATACTCTACATCATTAATGCTCGGATCCACATTGTACAAAACTTTGCTGACGGACTGTTGGTTTCAACCTCCTCGGCCAGTAGCCGGGGAGTGTTTGTCCTACTTTATAAAGCCGTTATAACGGCAAAGATTTACGACAAACAAGGCAATCCGGCCATATGGTTTTATAAACAAAGGTACGCAGAGAGATATGTTATATAACTTTTTAACGTAAGAAACATCTTCCAAAGAAAATAGTCCCACTATCGGTTCCTTTCTTTTGGTTGTCATGCCGACCATGATCATGAAACCTCACCTCCAATCAATGAGGGATAAAAACATTCAGGATTTAGTTTGGGGAAAGTTCCTGAACTATGTGGTCTTTAGCGAACCTAATTTTTCACTTCCGTCGTTGCCGACCAATTATATTCTTAAGCTAGCTAGCTTTCGGCTTCACCCAGTCTGAGGTGCTAATCTGGATGACCCGGTAGTAACAATCACAGAGGTGCTCCCTTTACCCCCTAGTCGAACAATCGGGAACGTAGGGTCAAACATAGGAGCCAGGCAACCCAGCTTTGCCAAAATCTTAAGTCAAATTTGATTCATATTTATGGCTTTAGAACGATGATTACGGAAGGCAACGCTTGTATATTGAAAGCAAATGTTGATGATATGTTCATTTTGACTCTGTTGCGACCATTTATCAGTTGAAAGTGGCCCATCATCGGCCTCCACCCCTTTGTAGATGCTATGCAGGGTGTTTCCGCAATAACAAAACAACCCTTAGTCGATGTCTTGGTGCCCGAAGGCGGTTGTCTTAGCGGAAACGAGGCAATCAGATATGCAGGCTTTATAACTTTCACTTAGTCATGGGAGTTTAAAGTTGGAAGGCCAGTTACTAGCCTCCAGTTAGTGTTCGGCGACAGCCAAGGTCAAGTTGTAAACACTTCGGCCAATGTTATGAACGGCCGTCATTTAACATGGGGTGACCTCTATCGATCTTATAGTTTAACACAGTCATCGGATCGCTAACCAGTTTGCGCTTATTGTGACTGAGGCGCTTTAACCATGCGAGCTGGAAGCACAATTGCAGTGGTTCTTCCTTCGCACACCTAGCCGAACAAAGCGGAACGTAGGAGGCAAGCATAGGAGCCGAGCAACTCAACTATTGACCGAAGACACACTTCAAAACTGATGCATATAAAGCAGTATCCGAGAATGTTTAGCCGAGGAGTCCAAGGAATACCTTGGCTTTTGGTGGGTTTGGCTCTAGCCGCAGCCCCTCTTTGATATTGCCGAAGCTTTGAAGGTGTCCAGCGTTGTACTGCGAGACTTATGCTGGGGACACACAAATAGGTTAAAAATGCCATAAGCTCGAAAAGCCAAAAAACTTATGTAAAAGCTTGACATCCGAACTAAATCAAGTCATTTGGTGCCAATCCGAAAATTGGTCTTAAAATTTTTGTGCTTCTGGCGTGCATTAATATGACACATCCGATCTCAAGACTTCAACCTCCTACCCTGAAGACGGAGTACTACTCATTAGGCCAGTTTAGCAAACTAAACTCCAGCGGCTTTGAGAAACAAACTAGGCTCCCTACCTATTGACCACACACTCGCGTCGAAAAAGTAGTGATAGAAGAAGACTTTGCAACGACTAGGAAGAAAACAATTATTATAGAACGGCTCATACAAATTTAAGAGCCCCCGGTTAACTTGGATAAAGGAAGTGTTTTTAACAAACAACGTTTATTGACAAACTAAGTTTTTAACACAAATATAATTTTTGGTCGAATCGAACAAGAATTAAAAAACTGAGCATGGAAGTGACTTAGCTGGTTAATGTGCTCGGTGTCGATGCGTGGCCCGAGCTTACGGCGAGACGAGGTCCCAGCCCCCAAGCCGGTCCCCAGGTGGCAGAGCGAAGAGCTCGGCACTCTGAAGTGGCGACATAGCACGACCAATATGGTGAGGTTGAACCCCGAGTCCGTCCGAGGCGACAGAGCAGGCCGGCAGTATGATATCGAAGTTCCTGGCATGGGTTAATGAAGTGATGACGAAGCCCCCGGTCCAGCCGAGGTGACATGGTACGTCGATAGACCGAGGTGACAGCGCCGCCCAGCCCGGATCATTTACATGTGCACAAAAAATAGTGCAAGCCGGAGATAGTAGTAATAATAAAAAAATAAAAAAAAATCATAGCATAATAAATAATTTATGCAAAGTGAGCAATAAAAGAAATATGGCCCGTGTGCTGAACACTCGATGAGGTAGAGCTCTCTCAATGATGCCGAAGTCCCCGAGGTAACCGAACATGCCAGTATAGCAATTTTACCAACAAGATGATCACGAGAGCCGATTGGGACGACGACGTCGGCTTGCCGAAGTGACCATGTGACACGGTCAAATTTGATTACCTACACATGTAAAATAGTGCAGTCCAAAAAATAATAATATAAATATAGAAAAGAAAAGCTCGCATAATTAATTTACGCAAAATACATTTTTTTAAAGAGATGTGGCCTGGCGTTGAAGCCAATGTCAGTGCAGGGCACCGGCGTGACAAAGCCTGTATTCACAGGGCGGTCCGAGTCCCCGATGAGGCCTTCGCCAAAATGCGAACGGGAAACTGCCGAACCATCACACAACCATCGTTAATGCAGCCTTCATTTGACAGATCTGTGTATAGATGATGGAACAAACCAGAGTAATAATTCCTCAAAAAAATCCAAGTAAGAAAAAAATACTAGGATTAATAGCATCTGGTTTATCTGTTGTAGCAATCTGAAGAAAGGTTACTCCCAAAATTGGGACTCGATCTGCACACCCATTGCCTGATGGGAGATGAAGCGATGACATGGCGTGCTAGCAAAAGTTGGCTCGCCGAGGCAAAGCCCCCAGTACAACTAACGTGACGAAGCTGGTCAGCTAGTGACGCTGAAGTCTCCGGAGTAGATTGATGAAGAGATGGCGAAGCCCCCGGTCCAGATGAGGTGACAGAGTAGGTCGGTAAGGTGACGTTACAGCCGCCATGCCAGCCGAGGCGTTGAAGTGGTTCGGCGTGGAAGACATCGGTTTGAAGAAGCTATGGCTTGGCCATGTCCACGCTGGTCATAACTTGTGACACGGCCAATGCCGAAAGTGACCGAGCGGCGATGTCAGTGCGCCTGACCCGTGCAATCCGTGGGGCGATGGTGTTGGTGATAATTTAGCCTTCATGATGCCGAACTCTTGTTTGGCTTGTCGAGCTGATGATCCGATAAGGTTGGGCTCGGCTCAATGAAGCGACGATCTGTCTAGCGCAGATCGGCAGACGTGGAGCAAGGGCTGGTTTGACACCGGCGCGACGGTGAAGTTACCTCCAAAAAGGAACAAAATTTGTGAGTATGTGTTCAGAAACAAAACACAATACCCTACAAAGAGATTCTTCCAAAAAGGTTGTCCAATATATCGTTCATAAAGAAAGATGAACTCAGGTTGGATTCGTATTCACGCAGAAAACAGATCTAAAAAGTGATGCACTAATCGAAAGGTTCCCGGAGTTTGAGCGGTCAGATCGAGCTGAAATTTTGAGAGGCGGTAGATCTGGAAATTCCGCAGAAGATGAACGTTGTTGGATCTTCCAAAACCTCCGAGCTAGGCTCTAGAAACCACGCCCAAAACTCGTCCAGATTCCCGTCCAGACTCGACAGGCCTCCAGTATATCATAGATCGCCAAAGATTCCTCCATCGGAACGCGACGAAATTTTATAGGGTTGTTGTACACTCAATTCTGCACAATTCCACTAGAGCAATCATCAAAGCGAAGCTCGAGGAGGCGGTGGCAGTGGATACAAGTTTTCTACCCATAAAAACAGCATGGTCACCCGAGGGCAATATTGACGTTGAGCCCCCGAGCTCCATCGTTGATTCCTCCATGATCTTGATAGAGATCGGAGTTGACAATGAAGGCCCTTGTCTGAACATAATGATCTGAGACGGAGTACAGTCCTCAGTCGAGCCAAGGTGACTAATCGAGCCGGCGACGAAGATGTCGACATCGACAATAAAGCTCGGTTCTGACGCGTACATCGCGCCGGAGACAATCTGAATTCCCATCGCGCCATGATGACTGCCAGCAGGCTCTTAATGAAAGCACCAATGTCGGTGTGAAATCTGGCATATCTCGTAGTAGGGGTCCTAAGCTAGGCGTCTTGGAGCGATGGTAACATGGACACAGGGTTTTACCCAGGTTCAGGCTCTCTCGAAGAGATAATACCCTGCATCCTGCTTTTGATCGTATTCATATGGGTGTAGTATAGAGTACATGTATTTACCACGAGATTGTTCTAATGAATATTAGATCGTCTACTGACTAGCCTGGCCCTGGCTTTTATAACATACCAGACGCCTAGGGTTTAGAAGAGTCCTCGTCTTGGGTGCCAAGTCTTGTGGAATATCCCTTGTATGCGGCATGGGCTGCCCGAACTGGCCCACTAGTGAACTGCCATGGGGGTCCTCGGCCCGATCCACCTAGTCGGGAGACGACGTGGTGAGTACCCCCTAGTCAAGGACACCGTCAGCGGGGCTCACCGTGCCCCGGTCTGTGGCTTCCGAGGTATTAACCTCGAGCGCCTTCTGGACGGTTTCGTCTGCCCCTCCTCAGCCAGGAGAGGTCCTTTGGGATGACACTTCGGTGTCCCCCATGGCAGCGGGGGAGGGGGCTCGCGATGGTCCATCGCTCTCCACCTCTTCAGGCACTAGAGAGTTCCCCAACAAAGATGATGTGTTCAGGATATCGCGTGGAGGGATGAAAAGCAGGCAAATATACAATTCATATAACAGAGGCAGGTAAGCGGAAGATGAACAAGTAAGATGTTTATACTTATGATTTGGCCAGGGGCTTCACCCTGGAGGTTCTCCTTGTGCTGTGTTCGGACTCTGAGTCCGAACTAACCGAGAGGGTAATCTTTTTCCTCTTCGGCGTCGCCTCCTCCAGGTTCTCGGAGGCCGTCCTTTTCTTCCTCCTCAGCTTGTGAGGGGAGTCGCTCTCCGCCTCCTCGTCCTTCTCTTTGTCCTTATCTTCCTCATGAGAGGAGACGACCTCGGTCCCTCTGGACATAGCGTACGAAGGACCTCTGCAGCGGGGCCCGCCCTGATGGGTCCTTGCCCTTCTTGCCCTTCTTCTCCGGTGCCTGGTATGGTGCCGGGACCAGCATCTCCGTCAGCTTGGGAGTGACTGGGTCTTCGGGCAATGGAGCCGGACTCTTTATCCGCTCTGCTTTCTTTGTCCAGCCCTGTAAAGAGGTGGGCTAATAAGATTCATATTGATCGAAAATATAGACCGTACATATCTTGGAAAAACTAATACTTACCAGAGTGGCCAGATTCTCGGCATCGAGCCTGACGTCTTTGGTCTCCACAGGCCAGCTCTTTTGG
Organism: Triticum dicoccoides; assembly: GCF_002162155.2. Lineage (NCBI taxonomy): Eukaryota > Viridiplantae > Streptophyta > Magnoliopsida > Poales > Poaceae > Triticum > Triticum dicoccoides. The sequence continues at coordinate 703,012,072 of NC_041391.1, read as the reverse complement.
TCCTTGAAGAGTAGCTTCCATACTCCTTCGTGCATTGTGCCGAAAAAGCACGACAGGGTCTGCGGCTCCTCCAAATTGAACTCCCACATGGGGGAGTGATACGTCTCCAACGTATCTACAATTTATGAAGTATTCATGCTATTATATTATCCATCTTAGATGTTTTATATGCATTTATATGCTATTAATATGATTTTTGGGACTAACCTATTAATCTAGAGCCCAGTGCCAGTTTCTGTTTTTTTCCCTTGTTTTTGAGTTTTACAGAAAAGTAATACCAAACGGAGTCCAATTGACGTGCCAATTTTTGACGATTTTTTATGGACCAGAAGAAGCCCACAGAGCATCAAAGATGGACCAGAAGAGTCCTGAGCTGTCCATGAGGGTGGAGGGCGCGCCCTACCCCCCTGGGCACGCCCCCTATCTCGTGGATGACTCGGAGACCCCCCTGATGTGAAACCGACGCCAAAAATTCCTATAAATACAGAAACCCCCAGAAAGAAACCTAGATGGGAAGTTCCGCCACCGCAAGCCTCTGTAGCCACGAGAAATCAATCTAGGCCCTCTCCGGCACCCTGCCGGAGGGGGCCATCATCACCGGAGGCCATGAGGAAGGATCCCGGAGGGGCCATCATCTCCATGAAGGCCAAGATCCAGAGGGAGAACCTCTCCCCATCAAGGGCGGAGGCCATGGAGGAGGAAGCACAACGGGGAGAACCTCTCCTCCTCTCTCTCGGTGGCACCGGAGTGCCATCGGGAGGGGAATCATCGCCGCGGTGATCGTCTTCATCAACATCACCATCATCATCACCATCCTCATCACCATCCTCATCTCTTTTACGCGGTCCACTCTCCCGCACCCCGTTGTAATCCCTACTGGAACATGGTGCTTTATGCCACATATTATGACCCAATGATGTGTTGCCATCCTATGATGTTTTGAGTAGATATCCTTTTTCTTTGGGTTGATTGACGATCTAGATTGGTATGAGTTGTTTGTTTTATTTTGGTGCTTCCTATGGTGCCCTCCGTGTCGCGCAAGCGTGAGGGATTCCCGCTGTAGGGTGTTGCAATACGTTCATGATTCTCTTATAGTGGGTTGCTTGAGTGACAGAAGCATAAACCCGAGTAAGGGGGTTGTTGCGTATGGGATAAAGGGAACTTGATATGTTAATGCTATGGTTGGGTTTTACCTTAATGATCTTTAGTAGTTGCGGATGCTTGCTAGAGTTTCAATCGTAAGTGCATATGATCCAAGAAGAGAAATTATGTTAGCTTATGCCTCTCCCTCATATGAAATTGCAATGACGACTATCGGCCTTGTTAACAATTGCCTAGGATAATTCCGCACACCGACCCATCACTATTCCACACTCGCTATTTATAATATTAATTAATATATTCTAACTTTATTATAACAGCACCTACTTTTATGTTTTAGCTCTCCGATATCATGCAAAGTTATCCTCTTCATACCCACAACATAGTTTTATTTCTCATTTCTAGTTGGAAATGTTCGGTGTACGTAGAGTCATATCAGTGACAGATAGGACTTGAGAGAATATTGATCTTACCTTTAGCTCCTTGTGGGTTCGACACTCCATATTTATCACTTCCACCATTGGGAATTGCTATGATGATTCCCTGCACTTGGGGATTATCAAGCTCTTTTCTGGTGCCGTTGCCGGGGAGAAATAGCATGTGGTTGATATTCTCGTGTGTGTGCTTGTTTTCTTTCTTCACTAAGTAGATTTTGTTTTTCCTTTTTGTTTCTGTTTAGTTGTGGGTGAAACATATAAAAGAAACTAAAAGAATGAAAATACAAAAAAATCTACTTGCCTCTCATGCCTAATTTTTTTCAATAAGAGAAGTGATTGGAAGGTTATGCATTGAAGAAGTCACGATCGACCTTGAGCACTTGTGTTCATGCTCATGGAAACAATGTAAAACATTTCATGGAAGCTTCTCTGGAAATAATTATCCCCTTGTAAATATCCATTGGATTATAAAAATAATGTGCCAAGCTTTGGTTTTAGGATGATTAGATTGCTTGTTTACTATGTGCAGTACAAAAACAAAAACTTTGGCTGTAGCACGTGAATTTACGTTTTTACTGGAAAGTCAAATGGGTCTGAAACTTTTTACACATTACTTATTTACAATTTTTTTTAAATTTTTATATTTGTTTTGAATTTTTTGGAGTTATATAAGTTTAATAAATTTCCAGATTACTACAGACTGTCCTGTTTTTGACAAATTCTGTTTTCTATGTGTTGTTCGCTTATTTTGATGAATCCATGGGTAGTATCAAGGGGGTATGAACCATGGTGAAGTTGTAATACAGTAGATAAAGTGCTAATACGAAATTGGAATGAGTTTGCAACAGTACCTAAAGGTAGTGATTTGCTTTATTATACTAACGGATCTCACAAAGTTTTTCTTAAGTTTTTGTGTGGATGAAGTGTTCGAAGAATAAAGAGAGGCAAGAGTTCAAGCTTGGGGGTTCCCAAGGCACCCCAAGTAAATATTCCAAGGATACTCAAGCATCTAGGCTTGGGGATGCCCCGGTTGGCATCCCATCTTTCTTCTTCAACAATTATCGGTATACCTTGGTTTTTGTTTTGTTCACATGATTTGTGTCCTTTGTGTTATTCTTTTTCTTTAAGAACCATGCTAGTATGAGATAGCCCTTCATCGATTTATAGAATGCTTCATGTGCTTCACTTATATCTTTTGGAGTATGAATAATACTATCATCTAAAGTGGATTTGGAAGAGTGTCAACTTTAGTTAATAATGATTCCACTATTTCAGAAGAGGTTCCAATTGATTATGAGAACAAAGTTGCTATCTATGATGATTATTGTGATGACATGTATGCTATAAAGAATAATGTTAACCATGAAACTTGTCATCATGATTTTAATTTTCAATTGGATTATGCCTCACATGACAATTATTTTGTTGAGTTTGCTCCCACTATTCCAAATGAGCAGAATTTTTCTTATGTGGAGAGTAGTAAAATTTCTATGCTTGTAGATCATGAAAAGAATACTGTATGTGATGGTTATATTATTGAACTCATTCATGATGCTACTAAAAATTATTATGAGGGAGGAATACATGCTTGTAGGAGTTGCAATAATATCAAGTTTCCTCTCTATGTGCCTAAAGTTTTGAAGTTATACTTGTTTTGCCTTCCTATGCTACTTGATTCTTGTTCCTATAAATTGTGTGCTCACAAAATCCCTAGGCATAGGAAGTGGGTTAGGTTTAAATGTGCTAGTCATATTCTTCATGATGCTCTCTTTATGTTTCAATTCTTATATTTTATGTGAGCATCATTGAAATCATCATGCCTAGCTAAAAGGCATTAAAGAAAAGCGCTTGTTGGGAGATGAAAGTGCGTTATATCGACTAGAGGGGGGGTGAATAGGCGATTTTTATGAATTCTTCATTGAGGAATTTGCTGGTGAGGAAATTCCTAAATGAAGAACTAGTTGCAGCGGAATAAGTACTCAAAAGTAAGCATAGCAGAACACACGCGTAGTCATCATGATGAAATGAAGAAAAGCACGGAGTACAGAAAGCGTAAACACAAGATAACACAAGATGAAGACGGACAGACTGAAGAAATTGAACTGAGGAAATTGAGAAAGTCTTCAGTCAAAGTCTTCAAACAGATATGAACAAGCACACAACAAAAGAGATGAGGAAATAAAAGAGTTCAGGAAATAGAACCAGTAAGCTCGGTGAAGACAATGATTTGGTAGACCAGTTCCAACTGCTGTCTAAGTTGTACATCTGGTTGGAGCGGCTGAGTATTTAAACTCGAGGACACCCAGTCCCGGACACATAGTCCTCACCGTATTCTCCTTGAGCTAAGGGTACACAGACCTCGCCCAATCACTCGTGGTAAGTCTTCAGGTGACTTCCGTACCTTCACAAACTCGGTCACTCGGCGATCCACAATTCCTCTTGGATGCTCTAGACCTTGATGCCTAACCGTCTGGAAGAAGCACAGTCTTCAAAGGAAACAAGCGTCGGATCCATGCAGGATCAATCTCTTCAGTGATGCTCAATCACTTTGGGGTTTGTAGGTTTGGGGTTTGGGTTTTCCTCACTTGATGATTTTCGCTCAAAGTCCTCGGAGGATGGGTTGCTCTCAAATGACAAGTGTCAGTTTCTCTCGGAGCAGCCAATCAGCTAGTGGTTGTAGGGGCGGCTATTTATAGCCTTGGGAGCAGCCCGACATGATAAGACATAAATGCCCTTGTCTGATATGACCATTAGGTGGGTAGATATTTGGGGACAGCTGGCGCGTAGCACAGCAACGGTCGGAATATTTGACTCTCAAATACCTCAGGGCTATCATGTTCCTCACTTTGTAGGCAATCCGCACTGGCGAATTCCTAACTCCTCAGTCAGAACAAATTCCTCAGAGACCAGAAGAACTTCGTCTCTGTCACTGAAGAATATGACTGAACTGTGCGAGATTTGCAATGCTTCACTCGAAAGGATTGGTAGCTGTAGGATTTTGAGTTGAGCATCACATGGAAATTTTTCCTTAGTATTTCCTCGACCCCCTTTAACAGTACGGTGTTCCTTATGACTCAAGAAAGAGAAAATGAAACAGTAAAAACAAAAGTCTTCACGCTTCATGTTCCTCGAATGATTGCCAAGTCTTCAAGGTCACACCAATTTCTTCACTTTCAAAGTCTTCAGAAAGTCTTTAGAAATCCAAAGTCTTCAATTGAAGAACTTCATTTTTAGGGGTCGACTCTCTCTGTAAATATCAAACTCCTCATAGACTTATAGACCTGTGTACACTCACAAACGCATCAGTCCCTTAACCTATAAGTCTTCAATACACCAAAATCACTAAGGGGCACTAGATGCACTTACAATCTCCCCCTTTTTGGTGATTGATGACAATATAGGTTAAGTTTTCAACGAGGATAAACATATGAAGTGTAAATATTGATATTGAGGAATTTGATTGAAAGATACAGAAGAACTCCCCCTGAAGATGTGCATAGTGAGGAATTTGCTTTTGAAGCAATGCACACTTGAAGAGTATAATCATGGAGTTCCCCCCCTATATCTTGTAATTCATACACGCATTTGACATATAATTTGAAGAATTTGAAATGCATGATGAAATATGGTGACTGATGTAATTCAGCATGCGTGCATTAACATTAATGAGGAATAAGCATGCAGAAAACACAGCAAAAGTATCAGGCCACCATAGGGTTTAAGATTACAACTCGATTCAGCAAAGTCATCAGAAGAAGGAGAGTTGTAACTTAAAAAAATGCCTATATATGATAGACCCGCTTGAGGACTAACTCAAATTTCTCCCTCTTTGTCATCGAATGACCAAAAGGGTGGAAACTGAGGACTAACGCCCCTGAAGAATATCATGAAGATGGAGGAGCGCCAGCATTGTTGGGGTCTTGAGTCGATGTAGGGCCTGCTGCAGTATCATCTAAGTCTTCATACTCGTCCGTGTCACGCGATGAAGAGTATGAACTGGCGACCAAGGGAGGAACCTTGACCTTCTTGTATTTCTTCGATGGAGGAGCAGACCAGTCAAAATTTTCCTTGAAGCCCATTTGCTTCAGATCTTCTTCACCATATAGATGTGACAGAATAGCCCAGGTGCGATCAAATACTTCATGGAGGTAGTAATGGTTTTTCTTCACTGCATTATGTGTGGAAGTCATGTTGTGAAGAATAGAGCCAAACTGACGCTTAACCCATTTGTGGTTTCGATCCACCTTCTGGTGAAGACTTATAAGTAGTTCACGGTCAGTCATCACACAAGGAGCAGTAGCTTGAGGACTTGACTTGGTAGCATTGGCAGCAGAATCATGAGTGGCAGAGTCATCATTATTGGAGTAAGATGCAGCTTTGCGGACCTGACCATCCAATGGACGAATTCCTTCATCGATAATGGCTGGTGACTTGCCCTTCTCATAAGATGAGGAAATTGTCCGCTGGAGGACTTCAATAGGGGGCAAGTAACTGAGGTGATTTTGAAAATCAGCCTTGTAGTTGAGTGAAGACCTTGTTCTGAGGAATCTCATAATCCACGGTGCGTAAGGCTTCAGCTCAAAAGGTGAAAGTGCAACATTTGCCAGAGTCCTCATGAAGAAATCATGATAGTTTATGGGGATGCCATGCATTATGTTGAAAAGCATATTCTTCATCATCCCGATAACTTCTTCATCGGATGAGTCATGGCCTTTGATAGGACTCATAGTCTTCGTCAGTATGCGATAGATGGTTCTTGGCACATAGAGCAATTCCTTCACGAGGAATTTGGTCCTTGGGACTTGACCAGGCTTCAACAGCTTCATGAGCACTTCCATATAGTGAGCAGTGAGTTCGGGCTCATCATACAGACAACGAGCACCTTTAGGTGGAGGACTGAGTGGCAAGGCACGAAGCAATTCATAGGCTGGTGCCTTGTAGTGAGTGTTTTCGGTCATCCAGTCCAACACCCAAGTATTGATGTTATTTGCTTCACAAGTGATATGCAGCATCGCATAGAACTGAAGAATTAACTCTTCATTCCAGTCAACAATGTCAGTGCAAAAGTTAAGCAGACCTGCATCGTGAATCATACTGAGGACTGGTGTGAAGCAAGGCATGGATTCCTTGTCCACGTGAGGAATGTGCTCGTGGTCAAAGACTTTGTCCTTGTCAAAGAGTACTGAGGAATAGAAGTTGAGCTGGCTGGCAGTCCAGAAACGCTTCCTTCTAAGACGAGCATTGTCATATGGGTTGAATTCAGTGAAGAACACATGCTCGCCGAAGAAATCATCATCCTTGAATTTTTGCTTCTTTGAGAAGGGATCCTTTGGCTTAGGCTGAGGAATGTCAGTCAATTGCATCACCACTTCAGGAATCGCAATATCAGCTTCCTCAGGCTGAGGAATTTCAGGCTCTTCTGCAGCTTCAGCCTGGGTCTTCAATTCTTCATTTACATTTTCTTCAGCACTAGTGGCTGGAATTTCTTCATGGACAGACGGGGTTGCATGAGGTTCTTCAGATCCCATTTGCACTTCAGTTGCAGCTGGGGACTGAGGAATTGCTTGGAGTGGAGTGAACATTGGAGAGTTGGGGTGCTGACTTTCCCAAAAGTCATCACTGAGCACAGGAGTGGTACAACCAATGTCCACATCCTCATCTTCCATTTCTTCAACACCTGCCTCTTCAGCTGTGAACTGAGGCATAGGTGAGGACATGACTAGGGTTGAAGGGATTCTATCCACTTCAATTTCTTAATCCAACTGCTCTGTCGAAGCAGCAGAAGGAGTTTCTTCATCAGATTCCTCAGGAATCACATAATCTTCACCAAACCGAACAAGGTCCTTTGATGGCATGAAAGAGACAGGAATGGCATCAATTGGATTTTCAGTTGAACTTGTCAAAGGCTTCATTTTCTTTTGAGCTGAAGAATCTGATGAAGCTGATGCCTTCCTCTTTTTCATCGTTGCATGCTCTGCAGCCTTGGTCTTCTTCACATCTAATGCAGATGGAAGGATCGGAGTTGGGGTAGGTGCAGGAGGTACAGAGGACTTTGGATCATTTTCTTCAGGCGCAACTGTTGCAGTTGCCCTGACTTCTTCATTTTCTTCAGGCGCACCACTAGTGGATGCCCTGGCAATATCTTTAGTGGCCGGAATGGAGTCATCAGCCCTGGCACTCTCATTTTCTTCAGGATCCTGATTGTCATCAGCGGTGTTGGCATGTTCTTCAGTAGGCTGAGCAGATGCTTCAGCTGGTGTAACTTCAATGTGCACAGGAGGAGCAACACTTGAAGTGAATTTCTTCATCGGATTTACGAACCAAACCTTGGCGCCCTTCCAATCAGCATAGTAGTGATCAAACTCATCACTCAATTGCTTGATTTTAGCTTGCAAGGCAATGAGCTGATCAGGGGTGAGAGTGAGGACATTGTCCTTGAGGTAGCGCTGTTTCTTGTATTGCGCTTTCTTCAGCCTTCTCCCTTCTTCAAATTTCCAGTTTTCTTCCTCAATGAAGGCAGTCAGAACATGACTTTGACCAGGAGTGAGGTTCATCTTCGTCAAAGGCGTGTTAGGGTCCTTGTGCCATAAGTCAATGAAGTCGAGGATCAACTTTGGATCCAATAGTAGTGGCACGTTGCTACCTTTGGCTCTAGCGGCCCTGGCTTGCCTGTCTCTGATGATTTCGGCAAGTTCTTCATCATCAGCCTCATCATCATCAGAGGGAACTTGGAAGGCGACTTGCTTCTTGTGAGGACTTGGTCGAAGGCCTCGTCCAGCAGTGGCCTTTTTCTTCAGCAGAGAGGGGCCAGCTGAGGAATTTGGTGCAGCTGAGGAACTAGTAGATGCTCCTGAGGCAATGGAGATGCCAGTGGTCCTTTGGCACATGGCAATATGCACAGGTGCCGAGGATTTGGTTGGAGCAGCTGATGACTTTGTCGGAGGAGCTGAGGACTTTGAAGGAGGAGGAGCAGACTGAGGAATTTGCCGTGAGGGCTTTGAAGATTCTGGCCTTGAGGGCATTCCTGAGGAGCTTGGCCGTGAGGGCATTGAAGAAGAAGCGCTTGTCTTGTGAGCAGGCTTCTTAGGCATCGCCTTCCTGGGCTTACTAGCAAAGGCCTCAGCAGCGGTAGCAGCAGCAGCAGAGTCTTCATTGAATTTCCCCACTGCTTCCTTTGCTTGTGTGGTCAGTTTGGCCTGGCGCTTTGCCCATTCATCAGCATAGTCCTCACCGCGCTTGAGGCTGGTGGGATCTGCCACTTGGCCTGGTGCCAATGGAGGTCTTGAGCATGGAGGGTTGAGCGCGAATTTCTTCATATACTTGGGAGTGACATACCTGTACTCTCTCCATTCTCGTTCCCATCTCCTCTCTATCTTTTGAATGCGCACTTTGCGCTGATTTCTATCTTCCTTAGGGGGTGTGCAGTACCCAGCATAAATGTCCTCAGGGATTTCAAATGCAGTATTTACCTCAGGCCTCTTTCCTCCCTTCTATGGCTTCTTACCATCGTCCATTTTCTTCAGCTGAGGAATATGAACAACTAAAGTTTCTGAAGAGGTATGCAACTTTTCTTTGAGGAACGCTGCAAATGAGTTAAGTTGATGAGAACCTAGTGATTCAGCAGCGGACATTTGTACCTGTGAACAGAGTATAGTTGCGAGGAATTTGGAGAGGTCATATGCGTTCTCAGAAGATTTTCAAAAGGAATAGGTTTGAGGAATTTTACCATATGAGTCTTGAAGAATTTCACTAAGCATTCTTAATCTTAGGTTCGAGAGTTGTACAGATTTGAAAATCCACACAATTGAGGAATCTTGAAGAAAATCATTGCTTAGAGAACCGAATCAAGAACAGATAACATGTGAGGTGTTTAGTGTGTGAAGATTTGGAGAGCAAACACCTTTGAAGATTTTCAAGAAAAACACATGAATCAAAGCGGGCAGTAAAAGTAACTTTTAATTACTCGAAGTGAAGAACACGATGAACTGGGAAGTGTAGGAGTGAAGTTCGTCCGTTCAGATCTTCCACGCCCTAACTCGGCAGAGGAAGACGGCTACGGCGGCGGCGGAGTGAAAAAATCCACAGCCGGCGCGAGTACGACGGCGATGAGGTCGAGGCAGTGAAGCTTTTCCTCACCGGCGACGATGAAGTAGCAGCGGTGCTAGGGTTTCGGGAAGCTCGAGCGGGAGTGAGATCGAGCGAAGTAAAAGTGAAGTGAGGAAGAGACAGGGGTATTTATAGTGGCAGTGAAAAACTGTACGCCCGAAGATTTCAGACGGACGTGCCCCTGGCCCTTCTCATTCACGTGACATGTGTCACCCACGTATTGTGAAGTGGCGATCTTGTAGGATCGTGGGTGAATAGATAAGAATTGTCGTGGGATGCGGAATGGTTTGAGCGGCAAAGCCGAAAATTTAGATAAGATTATTTTAAGTTTCCGTTCGCAATTTCTTCAGCTGTCAAGGACACAATGAAGATTTTGAGCGAGTTTCAAATTAGAATGCACATGAAGAATTTGTGAAAAGACTGGGTTGAGTTTAGCATAGAGGGGGAAGAGTCCGATCACATTCACTTAGCAGAAGAAATCAACTTGGAGAAATAGCGATAAGTGAATGTTGTAGAGGACATAAAACTCACATATATATATATATATATATATATATATATATATATATATATATATATATATATATTCAAATGAAGAACAATATCGGAAAGAGTTAAGACAATGCAAAGTTGAAGAATTTAAAAAACTGAGGAATTTCAAAAACGAAGAAAAACTCAAATTGAAGATTTTCAACTTTGGTTGGTGGCGTAACCCACCGTATAAGAAAGCTAATTTCAGACACCGCGTACAATTGTCGTAGGGCTCTGAGAATCAATTTCTTCATTGATTTCTTCACACTTAGAGGGTTAGTCTTCATTGATTGAAGAAAACCGTTACTTCGTGTGTTGCGCATCTAAGTCATCAAGTTAGCATAAGTGTTAGGATGTGTGTCCATTTCAGAGAACATTCGAAGATTCTAGGATATTTAGCTCACACTGCAACTTGCTAAATTTCTTCTCATCCAAGGGCTTAGTGAAGATATCGGCCAGTTGATATTCAGTGCTAACATGGTCGATGGAGATGTCGCCCTTCAACACATGATCACAAAGAAAATGGTGACGAATCTGGATGTGCTTTGTCTTCGAGTGCTGAACTGGGTTATGAGCAATCTTGATAGCTCTCTCATTGTCGCAGTAGAGATGCACATTCTTCACGTTGATGCCATAGTCCTTGAGTGTTTGCTTCATCCATAGTAATTGAGCACAGCATGATCCAGTAGCAATGTACTCAGCTTCTGAAGTGGAGAGTGATACACAGTTCTTTTTCTTTGAGGACCAATAGACCAAAGATCATCCGAGGAAATGGCATGTGCCTGATGTTGACTTGTGGTCCACGCGATCGCCAGCATAGTCAGAGTCTGAATATCCAATGAGATCAAATGAAGAGCCCTTGGGATACCATAATCCAAGTGTTGGTGTGTGAGCTAGATATCGAAGAATATGCTTCACAGCCTTATGGTGTGATTCCTTTGGTGTAGCTTGAAATCAGGCACACATGCAAACACTAAGCATAATATCTAGCCTAGATGCACATAGGTATAATAAAGAGCCAATCATGGAGCGGTATACCTTTTGATCGAAGTCTTGACCATTTTCATCAGTGCATAGATGGCCATTTGTGGGCATTGGAATTTTGACCCCTTTGCAGTCTTGCATGCCGAATTTCCTCAATACATCTTTGAGGTATTTCTCCTGAGATATGAATATGCCATTGCGCTGTTGACGAATTTGAAGACCTAAAAAGAATTTCAATTCTCCCATCATAGACATTTGATATTCTTCACTCATCATATAGGCAAATTCATCACTATAACGTTGGTCAGTACAACCAAAGATAATATCATCAACATATATTTGGCACACAAACAATTCATCATCATAAGATTATGTGAAAAGAGTTGGGTCGAGTGAACCGGGTTTGAAGCCTTTCTTCATGAGGAATTCCTTCAAAGTATCATACCACGCCCGAGGGGCTTGCTTAAGGCCATACAGGGCCTTGTTGAGTCTGAAGACTTTGTCGGGATTGTTTGGATCTTCAAAACCCGGGGGTTGAGCAACATACACTTCTTCCTCAAGCTTACCATTGAGGAATGCACTTTTCACATCCATTTGATATAAAGTGATATTATGATGGTTAGCGTAAGCAAGTAATATGTGAATAGCCTCAAGTCTAGCAACAGGTGTAAAAGTTTCATCGAAATCAATACCCTCAACCTGTGTGTAGCCTTGAGCTACAAGCCATGCCTTATTCCTCACCACAAGGCCATTTTCATCTTGCTTGTGGTGGTAGATCCATTTTGTGCCAATGATGTTGTGCTTGCAAGGATCTGGACGTTTGACCAGTTCCCATACGTTGTTGAGCTCGAACTGATGTAATTCTTCTTGCATAGCCTGAATCCACTCAGGCTCCAGAAATGCTTCATCTACCTTAGTGGGCTCTGAGATAGAGACAAAAGCAAAGTGCCCACAAAAGTTAGATAAATGTGAAGATTTTGAGCGTGTGAGAGGACCTGGTGCTTCAGTGTCATCAATGATCTTCTCAATTTGCACTTCATTAGCAATGCGAGGATGAGTGGGTTGTCTTCGAGGAATTTGATCAGCATTCCATTCAGGAGCATTATCTTCAGCACCATTTTCTTCAGGTGCGTCAGCCCGGCGATCATCACGATCTGGAATGAATTCTTCAGCAGATTCTTCAATAGGGATGACATCCTCAGTAGCCTTAAACTTGATAGAATCCTCAGGTGCTGGTTCATCTATCACAAAAGGTAGGTGCTCTCTTTGCGAGCCATTAGTTTCATCGAACCGCACATCTATAGTTTCAACAACTTTGTGAAGAACGCTATTGAAGACTCTATAGGTGTGCGAGTCCTTTCCATAACCAAGCATAAAACCTTCATGTGCTTTCGGTGAGAATTTGGAAGTGTGATGAGGATCTCTAATCCAACATTTAGCACCGAAGACTTTGAAATAACTCACATTGGGCTTTTTGTCAGTGAGGAGTTCATAACCAATTTTCTTGAAGAATTTGTGAAGATATACCCTTTTGATGATGTGGCATGCAGTATCAATCACTACAAAAAAATACACTTCCGTGATGATACGTGTTTGTCGCAGTAGGTCGTGTTTTTTGTCATGCATGTACATCCATGACAAATTTATGACAGAATCAAGATAGTCATGTCTGTGCTGTCGTAGAAGTGTTCCATGACATTACGAAAATTATCATCACAGAAGTGTCCACTTCCATGACGAAAAATCACGCGTCACAGAAGTGCTTTCGTCAAGGATGACCGACACGTGGCATCCACCGTAACGGAACATCGTTAAGCTATCGGGTCAGGTTTTGGATCCGATAACCCGTTAACAGCCCCGACCAATGGGAAATTTTCACGTGTAAAATTCTTATTGGCCGGACGAAACACGTGTCAGCTCGTCAGTGGGTCAGATAGGCGCCTATGATATGTCGACACGTGCCATGGCCCACCACTGGCCCCTTTAGCTTACAAAGCCGGCCCGTTTAACTTGGTCAAAAGTTAACGGGCTGGCCCATGAAAAGCCTGTTAACGGTCTCTTCGCAAATAGCCCATTTTACGGCCCGTTTACTCACGGCCCGTTAGGCACTAAAGGAAATCGGCCCAACAACGTCATGTGGGCCGTCGAATATAACACCAGCCCATTTCACTTTTGGCCCATGTCTGGCCCACGACGTCTTTCGGCCCATATGAGGCCTTCGTATCTTTCGGCCCTTTACAGGCCCAGGGTGACACTAGCCCATAATGAACAGTAATTTTCTTTGTACCCGTTAACGGCCCGTGATTTACATGGGCCGTTTCCAGCCCGTGTTAGCTTTCGGCCTATTGGCGGCCCATACGATCTTGGGCTCCTTTTCGGCCCTCGATTACTTCCGGCCTGTTACTGGCCTACTCCCCAAATGGGCCAAATTGGGCCCATGGCAAGAGTTGGCCTGCTACTGGCATGTTCCACAAATGGGCCCAATTCGGCCCATGGCAAGAGTCGGCCCATTACTGGCCTGTTACCCTAATGGGCCAAATTCGGCCCATGACAAGAGTCGGCCCGTTTCTGGCCAGCCCATCCTATATTCTGGCCCATTAACGACCCGTTATGCCTGTGACGGAATTAAGCTTTTACAGTCTTACGGCCTGTTAATGGCCCGTTACCGTGCTGGGCCGATACCAATTACGCCCGATTACTGAAGGAAATATGCCCTAGAGGCAATAATAAAGTTATTATTTATTTCCTTATTTCATGATAAATGTTTATTATTCATGCTAGAATTGTATTAACCGGAAACATAATACATGTGTGAATACATAGACAAACATAGTGTCACTAGTATGCCTCTACTTGACTAGCTCGTTTATCAGAGATGGTTATGTTTCCTAGCCATGGACAAAAAGAGTTGTCATTTGATTAACGGGGTCACATCATTAGGAGAATGATGTGATTTACTTGACCCATTCCGTTAGCCTAGCACTTGATCGTTTAGTATGTTGCTATTGCTTTCTTCATGACTTATACATGTTCCTGTAACTATGAGAATTGTGTAACTCCCGTTTACCGGAGGAACACTTTGGGTACTACCAAACGTCACAACGTAACTGGGTGATTATAAAGGAGTACTACAGGTGTCTCCAAAGGTACATGTTGAGTTAGCATAATTTAAGATTAGGTTTTGTCACTCCGATTGTCGGAGAGGTATCTCTGGGCCCTCTCGGTAATGCTCATCACCTAAGCCTTGCAAGCATGTAACTAATGAGTTAGTTATGAGATGAAGTATTACAGAACGAGTAAAGAGACTTGTCGGTAACGAGATTGAACTAGGTATTGGATACCGACGATCGAATCTCGGACAAGTAACATACCAATGACAAAGGGAACAACATATGTTGTTATGCGGTTTGACCGATAAAGATCTTCGTAGAATATGTAGGAACCAATATGGGCATCCAGGTCCCGCTATTGGTTATTGACCAGAGATGTGTCTCAGTCATGTCTACATCGTTCTCGAACCGTAGGGTCCGCATGCTTAAGGTTTCGATGACAGTTATATTATGAGTTTATGTATTTTGATGTATCGAAGGTTGTTCGGAGTCCCGGATATGATTACGGACATGACGAGGAGTCTCGAAATGGTCGAGACATAAAGATTGATATATTGGACGGATATATTTGGACACCGGAAAGGTTCCGGAGAAGTTTGGAGCCCCGGGAGGTTATCGGAACCCCCCGGGAGGTATATGGGCCTTATTGGGCCCATGTAGGAGGAAGAGAGAAGGAGCAAGGGAAGGGGGCGCCCCCCCCCAAGCCCAATCCGAATTGGGGAGGGGGGCTGGCCCCCCCTTTCCTTTCTCCTTCCCCCTCTTCCTATTACTACTACTAGTACTACTTCCTAATACTAGTACTCTTTCCTTCCCCCTCCAAATAAGATAAGGAAAAGAGAGGGAAACCTACTTGGAGTAGGTTTCCCCCTCCTCATGGCGCGCCCCCCTAGGGCCGGCCACCTCCTCCCTCCCTCCTTTATATACGGGGGTAGGGGGCACCCTAGGACACACAAGTTGATCATTGATCGTTCCTTAGCCGTGTGCGGTGCCCCCCTCCACGATATTACACCTCGGTCATATTGTAGCGGTGCTTAGGCGAAGCCCTGCGATAGGAGAACATCAAGATCGTCACCACGCCGTCGTGCTGACGGAACTCCCCCTCGGCGCCTCTGCTGGATCGGAGATCGAGGGTGCGTCATCGAGCTGTACGCGTGTCAAGAACTCGGAGGTGCCGGAGTAACGGTACTTGGATCGGTTGAACCGGAGGACGTACGACTACTTCCTCTACGTTACGTCAACGCTTCCGCTTCGGTCTACGAGGGTACGTAGACAACACTCTCCCCTCGTTGCTATATCATCACCATGATCTTGCGTGTGCGTAGGAAAATTTTGAAATTACTACGTTCCCCAACAGTGGCATCTGAGCCTAGGTTTTATGCGTTGATGTTATATGCACGAGTAGAACACAAGTGAGTTGTGGACGATATAAGTCATACTGCCTACCAGCATGTCATACTTTGGTTCAGCGGTATTGTGAGATGAAGTGGCCCGGACCGACATTACGCGTACGCTTACGCGAGACTGGTTTCACCGTTACGAGCACTTGTGCTTAAAGGTGGCTGGCGGGTGTCTGTCTCTCTCACTTTAGTTGAACCGAGTGTGGCTACGCCCGGTCCTTGTGAAGGTTAAAACGGAGTCTATTTGACAAACTATCGTTGTGGTATTGATGCGTAGGTGAGATTGGTTCTTGCTTAAGCCCGTAGCAGCCACGTAAAATTTGCAACAACAAAGTAGAGAACGTCTAACTTGTTTTTGCAGGGCATGTTGTGATGTGATATGGCCAAGACATGATGCTATATTTTATTGTATGAGATGATCATGTTTTGTAACCGAAGTTATCGGCAACTGGCAGGAGCCATATGGTTGTCGCTTTATTGTATGAAATGCAAACGCCCTGTAATTGCTTTACTTTATCACTAAGCGGTAGCAATAGTCGTAGAAGCAATAGATGGCGTAACAACAACGATGCTACGATGGAGATCAAGGTGTCGCGCCGGTGACGATGGTGATCATGACGGTGCTTCGAAGATGGAGATCACAAGCACAAGATGATGATGGCCATATCATATCACTTATATTGATTGCATGTGATGTTTATCCTTTATGCATCTTATCTTGCTTTGATTGACGGTAGCATTTTAAGATGATCTCTCACTAATTATCAAGAAGTGTTCTCCCTGAGTATGCACCGTTGCGAAAGTTCTTCGTGCTGAGACACCACGTGATGATCGGGTGTGATAGGCTCTACGTTCAAATACAACGGGTGCAAAACAGTTGCACACGCGGAATACTCAGGTTATACTTGACGAGCCTAGCATATACAGATATGGCCTCGGAACACGGAGACCGAAAGGTCGAGCGTGAATCATATAGTAGATATGATCAACATAGCGATGTTCACCATTGAAACTACTCCATCTCACGTGATGATCGGACATGGTTTAGTTGATTTGGATCACGTGATCACTTAGATGACTAGAGAGATGTCTGTCTAAGTGGGAGTTCTTAAGTAATATGATTAATTGAACTTAAATTTATCATGAACTTAGTCCTGGTAGTATTTTTCAAATTATGTTGTAGATCAATAGCTCGCGTTGTTGCTTTCATATGTTTATTTTGATATGTTCCTAGAGAAAACTGTGTTGAAAAATGTTAGTAGCAATGTCGCGGATTTGATCCGTGATCTGAGGTTAATCCTCATTGCTGCACAGAAGAATTATGTCCTTGATGCACCGCTAGGTGACAGACCTATTGCAAGAGCAGATGTAGACGTTGTGAACGTTTGGCTAGCTCAATATGATGACTACTTGATAGTTTAGTGCACCATGCTTAACGGCTTAGAATCGGGACTTCAAAGACGTTTTGAACGTCATGGACCATATGAGATGTTCCAGGAATTGAAGTTAATATTTCAAGCAAATACCCGAGTTGAGAGATATGAAGTCTTCAACAAGTTCTATAGCTAAAAGATGGAGGAGAATCGCTCAACTAGTGAGCAAGTGCTCAGATTGTCTGGGTACTACAATCGCTTGAATCAAGAGGGAGTTAATCTTCCAGATAAGATAGTGATTGACAGAGTTCTCTAGTCACCATCACCAAGTTAGTAGAACTTCGTGATGAACTATAGTATGCAAGGGATGACGAAAATGATTCCCGAGCTCTTCGTGATGTTGAAATCGACGAAGGTAGAAATCAAGAAAGAGCATCAAGTGTTGATGGTTAACAAGACCACTAGTTTCAAGAAAAGGGCAAAGGGATAGAAGGGAACTTCAAGAAGAACGGCAAGCAAGTTGCTGCTCAAGTGAAGAAGCCCAAGTCTGGACCTAAGCCTGAGACTAAGTGCTTCTACTGCAAAGGGACTGGTCACTGGAAGCAGAACTACCCCAAGTATTTGGCGGATAAGAAGGATGGCAAAGTGAACAAAGGTATATTTGATATACATGTTATTGATGTGCACTTTACTAGTGTTTATAGCAACCCCTCGGTATTTGGTACTGGTTCAGTTGCTAAGAGTAGTAACTCGAAACGGGAGTTGCAGAATAAACAGAAACTAGTTAAGAGTGAAGTGACGATGTATGTTGAAAGTAGTTTCAAGATTGATATGATCATCATCGCACACTCCCTAAACTTTCGGGATAAGTGTTAAACCTAAATAAATGTTATTTAGCGTTTGCGTTGAGCATGAATATGATTTGATCGTGTTTATTGCAATACGGTTATTCATTTAAGTAAGAGAATAAACTGTTGTTCTGTTTACATGAATAAAACCTTATATGGTTACACACCCAATGAAAATGGTTCATTGGATCTCGATTTTAGTGATACACATATTCATAATATTGAAACCAAAAGATGCAAAGTTAATAATGATAGTGCAACTTATTTGTAGCACTGCCGTTTAGGTCATATTGGTGTAAAGCGCATGAAGAAACTCCATACTGATGGACTTTTGGAACCACTTGATTATGAATCACTTGGTACTTGCGAACCGTGCCTTTTGGGCAAGATGACTAAAACACCGTTCTCCGGAACAATGGAACGAGCTACTAACTTATTGGAAATAATACATACCGATGTATGCGATCCAATGAGTGTTGATGCTCGTGGCAAGTATCGTTATTTTCTGACTTTCACAAGATGATTTGAGCAGATATGGGTATATCTACTTGATGAAACATAAGTCTGAAATAGTTGAAAGGTTCAAAGAATTTCAGAGTGAAGTAAAAAAAATCATCGTAACAAGAAAATAAAGTTTCTGCGATCTGATCGCGGAGACGAATATTTGAGTTACGAGTTTGGTCTTCAACTAAAACAATGTGAAATAGTTTCACAGTTCACGCCAACGGAACACCACAACATTATGGTGTGTCCGAACGTCGTAATCGTACTTTATTGGATATGGTGCGATCTATGATGTTTCTTGCTGATTTACCATTGTCGTTTTGGGTTATGCATTAGAGACAGCTGCATTCACGTTTAAAATAGGGCACCATCTAAATCCGTTGAGACGACACCGCATGAACTATAGTTTAGCAGTAAACCTAAGCTGTTGTTTCTTAAAGTTTGGAGTTGCGATGCTTATATGAAAAAGGGTTTTTCAACTTGATAAGCTCGAACCCAAATCGGAGAAGTGCGTCTTCATAGAATACCCAAAGGAAATTGTTGGGTACACCTTCTATCACAGATCCGAAGGCAAATTTGTTGCTGATAATAGATCCTTTCTAGAGAAGGAGTTTCTCTCGAAAGAAGTGAGTGGGAGGAAAGTAGAGCTTGATAAGGTAATTTGTACCTTCTCCCGAATTGGAAAATAGTTCATCACTGAAATCAGTTCCAGTGATTCCTACACCAATTAGTGAGGAAGCTAATGATGATGATCATGAAACTTCAGATCAAGTTACTACAGAACCTTGTAGGTCTTCCAAAGTACGGTCCGCACCAGTGTGGTACGGTAATCCTGTTCTGAAAGTCATGTTACTAGACCATGATAAACCTACGAACTATGAGGAAGCGATGATGAGCCCAGATTCCGCGAAATGGCTTAAGGCCATAAAATCTGAGATATGATCCATGTATGAAAACAAAGTATGGACTTTGATTGACTTGCTCGATGATCAGCAAGCCATGTTAAATAAATGGATCTTCAAGAGGAAGACGGACACTGATAGTAGTGTTACTATCCACTAAGCTTGACTTGTTGCAAAAGGTTTTTCAACAAGTTCAAGGGGTTGAATACAATGAGATTTTCTCACTCGTATCGATGCTTAAGTCTGTCTGAATCATGTTAGCAATTGCCACATTTTATGAAATCTGGCAAATGGATGTCAAAACTGCATTCCTTAATGGATTTACTAAAGAAGAGTTGTATATGATACAACCAAAAAGGTTTTGTCAATCCTAAAGGTGCTAACAAAATGTGCAAGCTCCAGCGATCCATCTATGGACTGGTGCAAGCATCTCGGAGTTGGAATATACGCTTTGATAAATTGATCAAAGCATATAGTTTTATATGGACTTACGATGAAGCCTGTATTTACAATAAAGTGAGTGGGAGCACTACAGCCTTTCTGATTAGTATATGTGAGTGACATATTGTTGATCAGAAATGATGTAGAAGTTTTTTTTGCAAAGCATAAAGGAGTATTTTAAAGGAGTTCTTTAAAAAGAAAAGACCTCAGTAAAAGCTACTTACATATTGAGCATCAAGATCTATTGAGATAGATCAAGACGCTTGATAAGATTTTCAATGAGTACATACCTTGGCAAGATTTTGAAATAGTTCAAAATGGAACAGTCAAAGAAAGAGTTCTTGCCTGTGTTGCAAAGGTATTGAGTAAGACTCAAATCCCGACCACAGCAGAAAATAGAAAGAGAATAAAAAGTCATTCCCTATGCCTCAGTCATAGGTTCTATAAAGTATGCTATGTACCAGACCTATTGTATACCTTGCTCTGAATTTGGCAAGGGAGTACAATAGTGATCTAGGAGTAGATCACTGGACATTGGTCAAGAATATCCTTAGTAAGGACTAAGGAGATGTTTCTCGATTATGGAGGTGATAAAAGAGTTTATTGTAAAAGTTACATCAGTGCAAACTTTTACACTGATCCAGATGACTCTAAGTCTCAACCTGAATACATATTAAAAGTGGGAGCAATTAGCTAGAGTAGCTCCGTGCAGAGCATTGTGGACATAAAATATTTGCAAAATACATACGGCTCTGAACGTGACAGACCCGTTGACTAAGCTTCTCTCACGAGCAAAACATGATCACACCTTAGTACTCTTTGGGTGATAATCACATAGCGATGTGAACTAGATTATTGACTCTAGTAAACCCTTTGGGTGTTGGTCACATGATGATGTGAACTATGGGTGTTAATCATATACAGATATGAATATTGGTGTTAAATCACATGGTGATGTGAACTAGATTATTGACTCTAGTGCAAGTGGGAGACTGAAGGAAATATGCCCTAGGGGCAATAATAAAGTTATTATTTATTTCCTTATTTCATGATAAATGTTTATTATTCATGCTAGAATTGTATTAACCGGAAACATAATACATGTGTGAATACATAGACAAACATAGTGTCACTAGTATGCCTCTACTTGACTAGCTCGTTTATCAGAGATGGTTATGTTTCCTAGCCATGGACAAAAAGAGTTGTCATTTGATTAATGGGGTCACATCATTAGGAGAATGATGTGATTGACTTGACCCATTCCGTTAGCCTAGCACTTGATCGTTTAGTATGTTGCTATTGCTTTCTTCATGA
The DNA here is from genome assembly GCF_002162155.2 of Triticum dicoccoides. NCBI lineage: Eukaryota > Viridiplantae > Streptophyta > Magnoliopsida > Poales > Poaceae > Triticum > Triticum dicoccoides. The sequence goes on along the minus strand of NC_041391.1, from coordinate 702,991,024 downwards.
CTTATACATGTTCCTGTAACTATGAGAATTGTGTAACTCCCGTTTACCGGAGGAACACTTTGGGTACTACCAAATGTCACAACGTAACTGGGTGATTATAAAGGAGTACTACAGGTGTCTCCAAAGGTACATGTTGAGTTAGCATAATTTAAGATTAGGTTTTGTCACTCCGATTGTCGGAGAGGTATCTCTGGGCCCTCTCGGTAATGCTCATCACCTAAGCCTTGCAAGCATGTAACTAATGAGTTAGTTATGAGATGAAGTATTACAGAACGAGTAAAGAGACTTGTCGGTAACGAGATTGAACTAGGTATTGGATACCGACGATCAAATCTCAGACAAGTAACATACCAATGACAAAGGGAACAACATATGTTGTTATGCGGTTTGACCGATAAAGATCTTCGTAGAATATGTAGGAACCAATATGGGCATCCAGGTCCCGCTATTGGTTATTGACCAGAGATGTGTCTCAGTCATGTCTACATCGTTCTCGAACCGTAGGGTCCGCACGCTTAAGGTTTCGATGACAGTTATATTATGAGTTTATGTATTTTGATGTACCGAAGGTTGTTCGGAGTCCCGGATATGATTACGGACATGACGAGGAGTCTCAAAATGGTCGAGACATAAAGATTGATATATTGGACGGATATATTTGGACACCGGAAAGGTTCCGGAGAAGTTTGGAGCCCCGGGAGGTTACCGGAACCCCCCGGGAGGTATATGGGCCTTATTGGGCCCATGTAGGAGGAAGAGAGAAGGAGCAAGGGAAGGGGGCGCGCCCCCCCAAGCCCAATCCGAATTGGGGAGGGGGGCCGGCCCCCCCTTTCCTTTCTCCTTCCCCCTCTTCCTATTACTACTACTAGTACTACTTCCTAATACTAGTACTCTTTCCTTCCCCCTCCAAATAAGATAAGGAAAAGAGAGGGAAACCTACTTGGAGTAGGTTTCCCCCTCCTCATGGCGCGCCCCCCTAGGGTCGGCCACCTCCTACCTCCCTCCTTTATATACGGGGGTAGGGGGGCACCCTAGGACACACAAGTTGATCATTGATCGTTCCTTAGCCGTGTGCGGTGGCCCCCTCCACGATATTACACCTCGGTCATATTGTAGCGGTGCTTAGGCGAAGCCCTGCGACAGGAGAACATCAAGAAGATCGTCACCACGCCGTCGTGCTGACGGAACTCCCCCTCGGTGCCTCTGCTGGATCGGAGATCGAGGGTGCGTCATCGAGCTGTACGCGTGTCAAGAACTCGGAGGTGCCGGAGTAACGGTACTTGGATCGGTTGAACCGGAGGACGTACGACTACTTCCTCTACGTTACGTCAACGCTTCCGCTTCGTTCTACGAGGGTACGTAGACAACACTCTCCCCTCGTTGCTATATCATCACCATGATCTTGCATGTGCGTAGGAAAATTTTGAAATTACTACGTTCCCCAACAATTACGACCCATGTAGACCCATTTATCCGACGGGCCGAGGCCCACCGATTACAGGCCCATTTATCAACGGCCCGAGGCCCACCGATTACAGGCCCATTTATCGACGGCCCGTAGGAGACCCATGGATTCTACGGCCCGTATATGGCCCATGGGTAGTTGCGGCCACTAGCAAACCAGGGAAAAAGAAGACTAGGAAATAAATAAGGCCAAAACTAACGCTAGGCTATTAAGGCGATTGCACAGATTACATCCACTCGGCATCAAAGATCGCCACCAGTGCAAATATAGGGAACACCCTACACTATACAAAAATGGCTTGCTGTTTTCTTCAGCCGGTGGCTGCACTTTAAGAATAAATTTTGTATCGCACCAAAACTAATTACAACTATATAACAAAAGGAAGGTTGGCATAAAACTTAACAGTCTAGCAGATAAATGCACCACCAGAAGTTCAGAAGCTCGGTTCATTTGACCTGACTGTTACGTTTTCATGATGTATTGTCCGATGGAGCACCATAACCCTCGCCTTCATTTCCCCTAGGCTCCTGAACAACATAGAAAATGTCTGATAGTCTGGTTTCAAAACCATGCATATCTTGATGACATTGAGTAATGTTTCTCCTTGTTTCACAAAGGGACTCTGTTAGGAATGGACTTGTGTCTAGAGCACAGATACAACATTGCTTTGAGCTTGCATATCTTGATCATGAGGCAGTTTGGACGATATTGCCTTAACAACCAACCCAGTATTACGCAGGAACGTGCTTTTGGCACTGTTAGTGGACATGTACTGACCCACTGCAGCAAGAGCTGACATTGCGGTTATAGTTGCCTCGCCACCTTCAAAAGGTGGCGGTTCCACCATTTTTTCCATAGCTCGCTGAAAAGTTGAGGTTTTACATTAGTAGTACCAGAACACAAGATATTAAGGAGGTAGCAAAACCAAACAAAATAGCTTTGGTCTATATACAGAACTTATTCTGGTGAACCCATGTAAAATATTAGTTGTATTTTATTGCAAAGTACATAATAAAACCAGGTTCCAAACATATGACCATGTACCATCGCTAATGTATTGTCTATTTCTTCACATTGTATTGAGGACTAAGGATAAAGAGACGAAGTTTATAATACGGTAAGCATAGAATGGCATCATTCATATCACAAAACAACTAAGAACAGACAAATAGGCAATTGTAACGTTGTGTGGGAAAGTCCAGCATGGAACTAGATTACGGGTCAAGATCAAAGGAACATCACTCCTCCCTTTTAAACCTTGTAAGGTGCAATGATACGCTAAGACAATTGTGTATAAAATTGAAAAGAGTAATAGACATTGGATGCAAACCATGCAGTTCAAGGAACAAGTCAGAGTAAGTAGTAGTTAAAAGGCATGAGGATTAAGGACTTACAATAGCGGCTTTGACTGGTGTAGTCATGCCCTTCTTCTGGCTGGTGTGACAGTCCTTGAAGATTTCCACATCATTTGGTTCAGGTACTTTTTGGCCCTTGCGGGCTTTCCTCTGCATTTCGAACAAGTCAATATAGATCTGATAATATGGTACAGCTAAAAGAGTGACACAACAGCTAATTACAAGAGCCTCGCAGTGTGCAATATAGCTACGAGATCCCATCGTCTATTGGAATTTCACTTTCGTACGGTTGGCCTTGTTCTTTGAACAGTTCACCTACAAGAAGATAGATTTGTGTGGCACATGCGTCAATAGGACTTCAACATGTGATCTGATCACATATATATAATGTACTTGATACTTCGGATCAGACCAGTGTTTAACATGGCCCCTCCAGTCTTCATCCGATATATTTTCCACTTGAGATGTTTGGGAAAGTTCACTGTTAGCCTTGCCTTCAAAGTGAGTTTTCCTCAAGTTATACCGATACTGTCGCAGAGCAGACTTGAAAACATGGGTGCAAGCTTGTCTGGTTGCATCATCTTGGCTATCCAACTTGAACCTCATCTGTTGAAAATTATGGGAGTCTCATTATCAGCAACCTAGAAAGTATGGGACAGAGCAAGACGATATTACTAGTTTCCATACATAACCATACTTACAGATAAATGGTCGAGGAAGGTGTTGAACTGGGTTTCGTCTTTGTCATTCCTGTATTGAATCCATGTTGAGAGGATACATACATGACACCTAACAGCAACCGCTGCCTCTGATACTAACTTGGCTGACTCTATAGTATCACGTGGCCTTTTTAAACCTGCCTCAAAACGGATCTCCATTCTTCCTCCTCTAGATTTAGTTAACCTATCGAGCATTATCCCTGATGTTTGTTTCCTCTTGCGCCTAGGTGCTAGTCCAACAACGAACATAGGAAGTGTTAGTGTACATCAAACTGTGAGACTACATATAAAGAAGCATGCAACTATAACTTGACTCCAGCAACTACCTTCTTGCTGTTGAAGCTCACAAGGTTCATCTGATATTGCTAACTCGTCTAGTGTCAAGAGTGCTTGGGAAGTAGTGTCAGGTGGCAAGGGAGCTTGGGAACGTGCTTCTAGCTCAGTTGACGCACGAGTATGTCGTGCAACTGGTAGTACTGTGGTAGGTGTTGCAAGAACTAGGGTTGTCTCTGCTTGTTTGGTGGCAGCTATTTCTTTCTGTTTGGCTTTTTTGCAGCTCGTGTAGCATGGGATGCCGTGTTTGTAGAATTTTCCGCTGGACTTTCACCTTCTATTGCACCATCAGTACCAGCAGAATCTGCAGGATTCATCCGCTTCTCATTCCCTGCCATTCTGTGTTTCTTCCTCTTTCTCTGTGCCATGTTAAGTCAAGCCGACAAGAAAAACGAATAAAAATTTAGTTCTTCAGAACAAATGGATGCATGATGCAGACTGAACTTTGATGTTAGACAACCACATGATAGGAGGATGTAATGTGTATGAAAAATAGGACGGAAGAGATAACCAGAACTATGATGTGTAAACTAAGAAGAAGACATTTCACCAAATTAGAAGCAATGCAATGGAAGGTAGACACCATATGAAAGATGCTACAAATATCGCTCTGCCAAGTTAACAGTGTCTCAGCATAAATGACATTTAAACAAATGTGAAGCAGTACAAGAAATAAATCATATGCAAGATGCAAACAACATCACACTACCATGTTAGAGGTCTCTCATCATTAGTGCCATTGCATATACACATCATTGCATATTCACAGCTTATGATGTGTAAACTAAGGAGAAGGCATTTCAACAAATTAGAAGCAATGAAAGCTAGACACCATATGAAAGATGCAAGGAATATCACTCTACCAAGTTAAAACTGTCTCGTCATAAGTGCCATTTCAAAAAATTAGTAGTACAAGCTAGAAAAGAATGTGAGATGTAACCTATATCACACTCCGAAGTCAAATGTGTCTTATGATAAGTGATTGTTGCAGGTTACACAATAGTAGTAATTTGATGTAAGAACATGGTGTGATAGACAGATATTGTATGTTCTAGAAACAGGAACACGTGTCTTATTCAAGTATAATGTGTAAAGTAAGCAGATGGCATTCAACAAAATTAGAAGCAATACAAGCTAGACATCACACATAACATGCAACCACATATAACAGTGCCAAGTTAGAGGGAGCACCAGTGATGCTGCACTAGGGGAGACGTGCTCATCATAAACACAGCTTTGTTGAGTGTCTATGCATGTGTTGTCTTGGAAATCATCTTGGGGGTGTGGAGGAGTAGAAACTGTAGAGGCCCTCCGTTTGGAAGGAGCACCTTTATCTGTTGTCTTGCTAACTTCCTGCCGCTTTATTGATTTTGAATTGTCAAGTAAAACTGACAAGAAAAAGCTATAAAATTCTCTCTTAAGAACTAATTCATGCATGATACTGACAATCACTACTTTGATGTAAGGCAAACACATGATACCAGGATGGAATATGTACGAAAAACAGGACGGCATGGCATGTTCACAACTGTTTGTGTAAACTAAGCAGAAACCATTCCAGCAAATAAGAAGCAATGCAAGCTAGACACCACATGAAAGATGCAACCAATATGACTCTGCCAAGTTAAAAGCGTCCCATCATAAATGGAATTTCAACAAATTAGAAGCAGCGCATGCTATAAATCATATGAAAGATGCAACTAATATCTCATTGCATATACTAAAGGTGTCTCGTCATATTGATTGATGCGGGATACAAAAAAACAATAGTTTTATGTAAGGACATGCTTAATAGATAGATGTACTATGTACTAAATATAGGAAGGCATGTCACATTAACAGGTATAATGTCACATTTACAGGAGTATAAGCTAAGCAGACTAGCACATGCAATTTAACCAGATTGGAAGAATTACAATCTAGACACCATATGCAACATGCAACCACATATCACGCTGCCAAGTTAGAGCAAGCACATGCGATGCTAGTGTAGGGGAAATGCTGTAATCAACTACAGAGCTACGTTCACTATCTTCATCTAGCATTTCTATTTCTTGAGAATCATGTCGGGAGGCTGACGCTGCATTCTTTAAATGAGGAGTAGTCCCCTTGCCTGCCTGCCTTATCATAACTGATTGATGAGGGATACACAAGAACATTAGTTTGATGTAACAACATGGTTAATACACAGATGTACTAGTATGTACCAAAAACAGAAAGGCATGTCATATTCAAAGGTATAATGTGTAAGCTAAGCAGATGCAATTTAACCAAATTGGAAGCAATACAAGATAGACATCCGGCTGGAGTGGTGAACATGATCATCTAGGACCTGAGAGCCTGGTGGGAGGCGGGCTGCTTCACCACCATCGCGGCTTTTTAGTTGGCTTCCAGGTGATGCCTGTCTTTGCTGAGCTTGTCACTGGCTCGGCCAGTGCCCTGACTAGCTATTTGTCTTCTGGTGCTCACGGGATGGTGGTTCATGTAAAAAATATCTTTCCTTATCCTAATAAAGACCGACTTCGGCCTTTCGAATACAAGCCAGACACCATATGGAACATGCAACCACATATGACACCGCGAAGTTAAAGCAAGCACCTGGGATGGTGGTTCATTGCAAGCGAGGTCATCAACTCCAGAGCAACGTTTACCGTCTCCATCTGCTGACACTGCACCCTTTAAAGCGCTGTAACGTGCCGCGCCTAGCCGCGTAGAAAGCTGGCACGACTTGTCTCTTTTCTTTTTTGCTTCGCTTTCAGCAGACTCTGAAATACCCTTGCATAAAAACACAATAGTGAGAGTATGGATGAAGTGTGTGCAGAACTAGTGCACTGTAAAAGTAGCAGATAGCAGGTGGCTGAAAAATAAATGACAAGAGACATATGATAGCTCTACAACATTGCATGGCAAACAAAATTAGATTCTACTCCGTATGATTTTGTAATATATGAGCACAGGAAATGCAGGTACTCCTCCAGCACACCACCACATGTGGTCATATCTAAGATAACAGTCGACTGAAAATAAATAGGTCAGTCGATTTTTTAGTGAACCGTCTGATCTATAAGGAACGGGCAGATGGCCTTTGTCTACCTCCCGCCAGTCACTGTTGACGATCTTTCTCGAACCGCCAGCGACCACCGGCCCAGACCCATGCCTCCGCTGCCCCGCCCTCCCATCGACCTCACACCACCGTCGTGCTTGGCAGCGCCCCCAAGCCATCCCTTTAATCCCGGCCGACCTCCAGATCGAGCGCCAGTAGCTCTAGGCCGCACACGCCCCTAAGATAAACACCAAGGCGCTGCTTCCCCGGCGTAATAGTCGTACTAGCGCCTGTTACGTCGGGGAATGCTTCCGTTAATTGGGAATCAACTGGCCAGAAATTGAAATTCAGGGGGGCGACGGACCTCTAGCTAAGGTGAAATAGTATATGAGGAGAAACCTTGTGCATTGCGAGTTACTAGGAACATCTAGTATCAAGAAGAAGCGGTCAACTAGTGTCTTTTGTGGGATGAATACCGTGCAAGCAGAGACGTAAGATTTGCATGAATAAGGAAAGAGGAGTACCTTCTTCGGTTGCCGGGGTGGTCACTTCCACATGTCGCGTCGATCTTCTTCTTTTTATCGGGGAAACCGATGTTCTGGAGGGTGCACGGTTGGGAAAACCCATGGCCAAATTGTTGACTATGTTGCCATGGCCGTATGTCGGCGGAGGGGAAGCAGGTCCGAGGCGGCAAAGGACGGCGTAGCAGGAACAGCTCCGGTGCGGTGGAGGGTGACGAAGTTGGAGCGGCAGCGGTGAGGCGCAGGATGGCGTGGTTGAACTGGCTCGGGTACGGATGGCTCGGTCTCGGCTTCAACTACTAGCCATGGAGGGCATTGCGGTTGAGGTTGCGGTGGATGACGACGTCAGGGTATCGGCTCCGGCGTGATGGAGGTGGGCGGCGGTTGATGGGTGGGATGGGATGGCGGACAGAGGATGCCAGGGTTTCGCGGCTGGTGGAGAGGTAGTTTTGGCGCCCACGGAGTACGAATGGGGAATCGGACGGGTGGGGGGAACCATGTTTCGGTCTGGGACGCGCTTGTTTTTGGCTTTTTTGAATAGAAGATGGGACGCGCTTGTTTGAAATTTGGGGAAAGTACAAACTCCCCCCCCCCCTCTTAAATTTCGGACCTACTACGGGTTGGGGGTAGGATGGTAATCCCAGGTGTCCCAAATAGTGGGCGGGAGCGATTTCGGCCGCACACATGTGTGCTTAGGCGGCCATTGTGTATGAATGTTTTTCGGAGGCGGTTGCGTGGCGTCTAGATGAAGCTACAAACCTACCCCGGTTTAGACCTTTGGACATCGGGCCGGTAGGTTTCACGGGTCGGAGTTATTAGAAAAGTAATTTCCTTGTACTACCAAACATTGGTCTCACGCGGTTTCGGGCGAGTAGAGGCTCTTTTGGCGCTTCGTTCGAAATTTTGAAACACAAGCATTCACGTTTAGAGTACTCTTGAACTATGAGGATTGACCTAAATAGACAATGTTATATTTGACCTTGTATGTTTGAAAACCTAATTAAATTATCCGCTTCCTTTTGAAATTTTGACACTTGAAAATCCTATAACTACGATTATTTTGGAATGGGGGAGCTAAATTTGAATCTATTTTGTACACGACTACATATGCTATTATGTACAAAATCAGAGCAAAGATTGGTACCCCCATAGTTTAGGTATGGTTTACAAATGCCATGTTATCAAATTCAAATAATTGAATGGACTTTATGTTGAATTCAATTTTTTTAAACCACCTTAGGTTGAATTCAAATGTATGCTAGTTCATAGGTAGCTATTTATAAATGTCCATTGTGTAAATTTCGTATGTATAATATGCTTTACACACACAACATGAACTATACTCACGTTTATATTCAATTGCTAAAGCGATGCATTGTCTGGAGTTCAAAATACTAACTATGTGGATCAATTGTTTCGAATAATAACATAGACATGCTCAAATTCGATAGAATCTAGATGTATGATGGATCAATGACTGCTCCTTACGCCAATTGCGAATATCATGATCCCATCCTAATATTTGGATACAATTTATATCTTTAATCAATGTGTAGAGCAGTCTTTTACATGTAGTTTCACTCTCCATCGGTGGTCTCTCACACAAGCTCACACACTCTCTCCCGAGGTGCAGTGGCGGAGCTATGTGTGCTCCTGGGGGTGTTGTGCCCCCCCCCCCCAGCCTAAGCAAAAAGTGTGAAGGAATTTTTTTAGAGGGTTTAGATGAGTATAAATTTAGTATTTGGCCCCCTCAGGTCTGCCAGTTTACCATTTGCCCCCCCTAGACTTTATTCCTAGCTCCGCCAGTGCCGAGGTGTCTTTCTCGCACACATGTTATAGATATAACCCTCCCTCCCTCTCGTAACCATTTACAACTATTTTCACTAACCTTTATCACAAGCACTCTTCCTCTCGCAAATATACACACGCACAATCCTTGTCGACCCTTTCTATATACATGGACCTGCCTACGTGTCTCATGTACACACATTAGCTTTACGCATGTCTCTCACGGATTATCTCACACCTCTCTTCCTAATCGACGAGTATGATTCTAGCAGAGCATTCTGTAGGATGCCCCTTAAAGTTAGGTTGGATGAATAGTAATATCAGAGATAAAGGGGTTACCTTAGTCCGAGAACCTAGGGTTACAAATCCTAGCCGGCTTTGTCAGTGGACACAGAGTCCTTCACAATTCTGCTATCTTTGTCTTGTATGCCTAGTCATCCATGGGTCTTCCTAAATGTGTCATGGGCCGACCAATGTGGCGCAGGACGGAACCAAACGAAGGGCCTCACCTCGACCCACCGGACCTCACGCGGTGACACACCCTCTGCCCCCACGTCTCATTATCTTCTCACACCCACACATACCAACACAAACACCACACACACAGAAAATTTCTCCTGGTGCCTCTATTCCCTCCCCCTTGCATATACACACTCAAGGGAATGGAATCTCTTGTCGTGACGTCATATTCGTCTCTCTCTCTCTAGACCACTCTCATTTCTCGTGCTATCT
>NC_041391.1:702962652-702980817 GCF_002162155.2 Triticum dicoccoides | reverse complement strand
TCGGCCCCTCTATCCATGCCTCTCTCGAATACGTAATACACACACATACCTCTCTAGGCCCCGCCAAATGCATCAACTACACATTCACACATGTTACATCACGTACCCCATTGATCTAAAAAGCCCTCTCTTCACGTTTATTTCGCATACAACATTCCTTTTGAATAAAGTGTGGCCAAAAATTATTTTAGAGTTTCTACATATATACAACATTACAAAGTTATATGGAGGAGTACGAACGCTAATTTGCATTGCATGGTGCCCACAATGATATTTATTCCACACTGTGAATTTGTATATTTTTATACTATATACAAAGTTAGTCATAATAAAGAGAAACGAAGAGCATCTCTCTCTCCATCGCATACCCCCCCTGTACGCCCCTTTCACGTATGCACACAAAAGTATCTCCAGGTCCTCTAAAAGTAAGCCCCCAAAAAATTCACATGTGTTTCATCTTTCTCTCGTGATATATGCAATGACGATCATTGTATTTGAAGAGAAAGCACAATACATACATTGGACTTGATAGTCCACTCATTACGGTCACCATTTACGTTTAGTGGTTATTATACAGTCACGGGCTCACCGTACAACTTTGTATTTGCTCATGACATGACTAGTTGACCAGTTAAACGCTCCACGTGGCACCTCTAGTGTTGCATCACATTATCTCACTACCATCGTGCCCACCTGTCGACTTGTATCTACTCTACATCTACACTATTATAAAATACATAAAATATAAAATACACTCTTATAAAAACAGAGTTGGTGATGATGGTGTGTGATAACCCACAAGTATAGGGGATCGCAACAGTTTTCGAGGGTAGAGTATTCAACCCAATTGATTGATTCGACACAAGGGGAGCCAAAGAATATTCTCAAGTATTAGCAGCTGAGTTGTCAATTCAACCACACCTGGAAACTTTGTATCTGCAGCAAAGTATTTAGTAACAAGGTAATATGATAGTGGTGGTAATGGTAACAAAAGTAAAGACAGTAAAAGTAATGTTTTTGGTATTTTGTAGTGATTGTAACAGCAGCAAAGGAAAAGTAAATAATCGTAAACGAGTATATGGAAAACTCGTAGGCACCGGATTAATGATGGATAATTATGCCGGATGTGGTTCATCATGTAGCAGTCATAACATAGGGTGGCACAGAACTAGCTCCAGTTCATCAATGTAATGTAGGCATGTATTCCGTATATAGTCATACGTGCTTATGGAAAAGAACTTGCATGATATCTTTTGTCCTACCCTCCCGTGGCAGCGGGGTCCTATTGGAAACTAAGGGATATTAAGGCCTCCTTTTAATAGAGAACCGGAACAAAGCATTAGCACATAGTGAATACATGAACTCCTCCAACAAAGCATTATTGTCACTTCGGGGTTGCCGGATCATAACACATAGTAGGTGACTATAGACTTGCAAGATAGGATCTAGAACACACATATATTCATGAAAACATAATAGGTTCAGATCTGAAATCATGGCACTCGGGCCCTAGTGGCAAGCATTAAGCATAGCAAAGTCATAGCAACATCAATCTCAAAACATAATGGATACTAGGGATCAAACCCTAACAAAACTAACTTGATTACATGATAAATCTCATCCAACCCATCACCGTCCAGCAAGCCTACGATGCAATTACTCACGCACGGCGGAGAGTATCATGAAATTGGTGATGGAGGATGGTTGATGATGACACCGGCGACGAATCCCCCTCTCCGGAGCCCCGATCGGACTCCAGATCAGCCCTCCTGAGAGAGATTAGGGCTTGGCGGCGGCTCCATATTGTAAAACGCGATGATTTCCTCTCTCTGATTTTTTTCTCCCTGAAAGCCAATATATGGAGTTGGAGTTGGCGTCGGAGGGCCACCAGGGGGCCCACAAGGTAGGGGGGCGCGCCCCCCACCCTCGTGAGCAGGGTGTGGGCCCCCTGGTCTTCATCTTTTGCGAGGATTTTTCTTTATTTTTTCTAAGGTGTTCCGTGGAGTTTCAGGACATTCCGAGAATTTTTATTTTCTGCACAAAAAACAACACCATGGCAGTTCTGCTGAAAACAGCGTCAGTCCGGGTTAGTTCCATTCAAATCATACAACTTAGAGTCCAAATCAAGGGCAAAAGTGTTTGGAAAAGTAGATACGACGGAGACGTATCAACTCCCCCAAGCTTAAACCCTTGCTTGTCTCAGTTGACAAACTGAAAGAGAAAAAGAAAAACTTTTACAAACTCTGTTTGCTCTTGTTGTTTTAAACATGAAAAGCCAGCATTGAAGTCTCAGCAATTATTATGAACTAACCATACTCACAATGACACGTAGGTCTCACAATTGCTCATATCAATAGCATAATCAGCTAGCGAGCCATAATAATGAAACTCGGGTGACAACACTTTCTCAAAATAATCATAACATGATATAACAAAATGGTATCTCGCTAGCCCTTTCTGAGACCTCAAAACATAAATGCAGAGCACCTTTAAAGATCAAGGACTGACTAAACATTGTAATTCATGGTAAAAGAGATCCAGTCAAGTCATACCCAATATAAACCAATAATAATGAATGCAAACGATAGTGTGCTTTCCAGCGGGTGCTTTTTAATAAGAAGGGTGATGACTCAACATAAAAGTAAATAGATAGGCCCTTTGTAGAGGGAAGCAGGGATTTGTAGAGGTGCCAGAGCTCGGTTTCGAAATAGAGATAAATTATATTTTGTGCAGCATACTTTCATTGTCAACATAACAACTAAAAGACGACGATATCTTCCATGCTAAACAGATTATAGGCGGTTCCCAAACAGAATGGTAAAGTTTATACTCCCCTTCCTCCACAAGCATCAATCCATGGCTTGCTCGAAACAACGAGTGCCTCCAACATTCAACGGGTCCCAAGGGGAGTTTTGTTTGCAGTTATTTTGATTTAGTTTGCACAAAGCATGGGACTGGGCATCCCGGAATCCAGCCATTTTCTTGTGAATGAGGAGCGGAGTCCACTCCTCTTGAGAATAACCCGCCTAACACGGAAGATAAGGGCAGCTCTAGTTGACATATGAGCTATTCGAGCATGCAAAACAGAATGTTTATTTGAAGGTTTATAGTTTGGCACATACAAATTTACTTGGAACGGCAGGTAAATACCGCATATAGGTAGGTATAGTGGACTCATATGGAATAACTTTGGGGTTTAAGGGGTTTGGATGCACAAGCAGTATTCCCGCTTAGTACAGGTGAAGGCTAGCAAAAGACTGGGAAGCGACCAACTGAGAGAGCGACAACAGTCATAAACATGCATTAAAATTAATTCACACCAAGTACAAGCATGAGTAGGATATAATCCACCATGAACATAAATATCATGAAGGCTATGTTGATTGGATTCAACTACATGCGTGAACATGTGCCAAGTCGAGTCACTCAATTCATTTAAAGGAGGATACCATCCCATCATACCACATCATAATCATTCTAATAGCATGTTGGCATGCAAGGTAAACCATTATAACTCATAGCTAATCAAGCATGGCACAAGCAACTATAATCTCTAAATGTCATTGCAAATATGTTTACTTCATAATAGCTTAATCAAGAACGATGGATCATCATATTAACAAAAACAAGAGAGGTCGAGTTCACACCAGCTTTTCTTTTCCCAATAAATCCATCATATATCATCATTATTGCCTTTCACTTGCACGACCGAACGGTGTGTATAATAATAAGAGTGCACGCGCATTGGACTAAGCTGGAATCTGCAAGCATTAACTCTAGAGAGAAGACAAGTAATATGGGCTCTAAGTTTAAATAATCAATCATGCATGTAAGAGCCACTAAGCATTTTCAATAGAGTCTTCTCGACCCCCCAAAAAAGAAAAAGAAATAAAAACTATTTACACGGGAAAACTCCCAACAAGTAAAAGAAGAACAGGAAATATTTTTGGATTTTCTTTTTAATTCTACTACAAACATGAAAAGTAAACTCACTAATTTTTTTTTGTTTTTCTTAAAGTTTATCAAACACACAAGAAGAAAGCAGGAAAAAGAAATTAAAACTAGCATGGATAATACAATGAAAGAGTATGAGCACTGACATCTTGCAATGAGTGTGTGTGAACATAAATGTAATGTCGGTGGGAAATACGTACTCCCCCAAGCTTAGGCTTTTGGCCTAAGTTGGTCTATTGCCAGGGATGGCCTGGCGGATACCCGTAAGTGTAGCTGGGGTCATACTGCAACGAAGAAGACTCTGACTGCCACTGGCTGGCAGCCTCCTCTGGATCCCAAGAATAAACAGATAGTCGTGGAGGCTCATTTTGTGGCTCCGGCTCCGGGGCTGGTGCAGGGTTCCGATAGGCTTGAACAGCCGACCACGGAACGATGCGAGGTTCTGCAAACAAGTTAAACAAAGAAGGAGCAGGCAAGGTAATAGTCTCAGGGTGATGTTTATCAAAGTATAATTTATATTTGAGCTCCCCATCGCGACTCTTAATAAGGAAATCTTGCGCTATCATACTCTTGTAATCTAAATAAGCATGGGGCAGTGCTGTTTCTTCTTTCTCCTCATGCCTAATAGGCATTTCAAAATGTTCAGCTAGGCGTGAAGCATAAATGCCTCCAAAGATGGGGCCTTTAGTACGGTTAAGACTTAACCGTCTAGCAACAATTCCACCCATACTAACAGAGTTATTGCGGTATAAACCGTGGAGCAAAATAATAATATCGGGAATATTAAGGTTCCCACAGTTCCCGTGTCCAATCAAGCAACGACTAGCAAATAAGGCAAAGTAGCATAAAACAGGATAATGTATGCTAGTGATCCTTGCATCAGAAACCTTCCTGGTTTCTCCCACCGTGATGGTGTTAACAAAAGCTTCTAATTCGTTAAGGTGGGGTGCATCTAAGGTGCCCTCAAAGGGTATTCTGCAAACCTCGCAGAATTCTGCTAATGTCATCTCTTTAACAACGTCATATAAATGAAACTCTACTGTTGGAGGTGATTTCTTAGGGAAAAAGTAGAAGTTTTGCACAAAAGTATTTGTGAGTAAGAGATACTGATGACGTTGGTCGTGGAGGAAGTTGGTGAGGCCAGCATTCTCAATCAATAAATAGAAATCCTCATAAATCCCAGCTCTCCTCAAGAAGTCATCGGAAGGCCATTCACAAGGCCGGACCTCCGCGGTGCGAGGTAAATTAAATTTGGGCTTCTCCTCTTCTTCCTTTTGTTTTTCCTTAGAGCTTTGGCTCGACGAGCCCCTCAAAAGTCTCTTCATTAATTCTGAAACAATCTGAAATTTTTAGTAACTTCAAATAAAAGTGAACCAACTTCAATAAAATTGATAGCAACAACTCCCACAAGTGCCTAGGGCATATATAAAGCATTGGAACTACTTGAAACCATATAAATTTGTCATACAAGCTCAAGAACATGGTCACCTATGCAGCACAAATTTGCAAAGAATAAAGCACTAGAACAAAAACTAATTGGACCAATGGAGGAGTCACATACCAAGGAACAATCTCCCCAAGCAGTTTTACGAGAGATGCTTTGAGCAAGGAGATCGAAAATCACAGCAACGGGGGCTGGAACTCGTGCTTGAGTTGGTTTTTCGTGTTTGTGTGAGGCAGAGGAAGAAGATGGGTGCAGGAATAAGTGGAGGAGGGCCACCATGGGCCCACGAGGCAGGGGGCGCGCCCAGGGGGGTAGGGCGCGCCCTCCACCCTCGTGGACAGGTGGCAGCTCCCCCCGTGGTAATTTTTGCACAGTAAATTCTCAAATATTCCCGAAAAAAATCATATTAAATTGGCATGGCATTCTAAGGACTTTTATTTTCGGGATATTTTTATATTACACGGATAAGTCAGGAAACAGACAGAAAAATATTGTTTTACTTTATTTCTACTAAATAATTTAAAATATAAAGAGGGTACAGAAAGTTGTGCTTCTAGTTTCATCCATCTCGTGATCATCAAAATGAACCCACTAACAAGGTTGATCAAGTCTTGTTAACAAACTCATTCCGAATAATCCCGGAACCGGAGAAATTTCGAATGACACTAAGTTACCTCAACGGGGATATGAAAATCCCCAACAATAAGAATATCATACTTTTTCTTGACAGTAGGGAGAGGAAATGCGAAACCTTCAAATATAATCGATGGAACTTTTCCAATAGAGTTTATACTATAAACTTGAGGTTGTTTCCTTGGAAAATGCACCGTGTGCTCATTGCCATTAACATGAAAAGTGGCATTGCCTTTGGTGCAATCAATAACGGCCCCTGCAGTATTAAGGAATGGTCTTCCAAGAATAATAGACATACTATCATCCTCGGGAATATCAAGAATAACAAAGTCCGTTAAAATAGTAACGTTTGCAACTACAACAGGCACATCCTCACAAATACCGACAGGTATAGTAGTTGATTTATCAGCCATTTGCAAAGTTATTTCAGTAGGTGTCAACTTATTCAAGTCAAGTCTACGATATAAAGAGAGAGGCATGACACTAACACCGGCTCCAGGATCACATAAAGCAGTTTTAACAAAACTTCTTTTAATGGAGCATGGTATAGTAGGCACTCCGGGATCTCCAAGTTTCTTTGATATTCCACCCTTAAAAGTATAATTAGCAAGCATGGTGGAAATTTTAGCTTCAGGTATCTTTCTTTTATTAGTAATAATATCCTTCATATACTTAGCATAAGGATTTGTTTTGAGCACATCAGTTAATCGCATACGCAAAAAGATGGGTCTAATCATTTCAGCAAAGCGCTCAAAATCCTCATCATCCTTTTTCTTGGATGGTTTCGGGGGAAAAGGCATGGGTTTCTAAACCCATGGTTCCCTTTCTTTACCATGTTTCCTAGCAACAAAATCTCTTTTATCATAACGTTGATTCTTTGGTTGTGGGTTATCAATATCAACAACAGGTTCAACTTCTACATCATTATCATTACTAGGTTGAGCATCAACATGAACATTATCATTAACATTATCACTAGGTTCATGTTCATCACCTGATTGTGTTTCAGCATCAGAAATAGAGATATCATTCGGATTCTCAGGTGACTCGGCGATAGGTTCACTAGAAGTTTGCAAAGTCCTATCATTTTTCTTTTTCTTCCTTTTAGAAGAACTAGGTATATCAATATTATTTCTCTGAGAATCTTGCTCGATTCTCTTAGGGTGGCCTTCAGGATACAAAGGTTCCTGAGTCATTCTACCAGTTCTAGTAGCCACTCTAACAGCATAATCATTTTTCTTACTATTCATTTCATCAAGCACTTCTTTCTGAGCTTTAAGTACTTGTTCTACTTGAGTGGTAACCATAGAAGCATGCTTGCTAACAAGTTTAAGTTCACCTCTAATATCAGCCATATAATCACCCAAGCGTTTAATCATAAAGGTATTCTATTTTAATTGTCTACCAAAATAAGCATTAAAGTCATCTTGCTTAAACATAAAGTCATCAAACTCATCCAAGCACTGACTAGCAATTTTAGTAGGAGGGACTTCAGCTTTACCATATCTGTAGAGAGAATTTACCTTTACTACCTATGTCGGGATATCGGGAGGTTCTTCATTGAATAAGTAATTGAGATCATAAACTTCTTCAATAGGCGGTAAATTAAGACCATGTATTTCTTCAATAGGAGGTAAATTCTTAACATCTTCCGCTTTAATACCTTTTTCTTTCATAGATTTCTTTGCCTCTTGCATATCTTCGGGACTGAGAAATAGAACACCTCTCTTCTTTGGAGTTGGTTTAGGAATAGGCTCAGTAATTGCCTCAAGAACTGGCTCAGGAGGTATCTTGGGAGGTGCCCAATTATTTTCATTTGCCAACATATTATTCAATAGAATTTCAGCGTCATCTGGTGTTCTTTCCCTGAAAAGAGAACCAACACAACTATCCAGGTAATCTCTAGAAGCATCAGTTAGTCCATTATAAAAGATATCAAATATTTCAGGTTTCTTAAGAGGATGATCAGGCAAAGCATTAAGTGACTTGAGAAGCCTCCCCCAAGCTTGTGGGAGACTCTCTTCTTCGATTTGCACAAAATTGTATATTTCCCTCAAAGCAGCTTGTTTCTTATGAGCAGGGAAATATTTAGCAGAGAAGTAATAACTCATATCCTGGGGCCTTTGCAAACAACCAGGATCAAGAGAGTTATACATATCTTATCATCACCCTTTAATGAGAACGGAAATATCTTAAGTAAATAAAGGTAGCGCGATCTCTCATTATTAGTAAACAGGGCAACTATATCATTTAACTTAGTAAGATGTGCCACAACAGTTTCAGATTCATAGCCATAAAAAGGATCGGATTCAACCAAAGTAATTATATCGGGATCAACAGAAAAATCATAAGAGTCCTGATCGGGAACACAGATAGGTTAAGTAGCAAAAGCAGGGTCGGGTTTCATTCTACCTCTAAAAGATTCTTTACTCCATTTAATTAGCAACCTCTTAAGTTCACGTCTATCCTGACAAGCAAAAATAGCTGCAGAAGATTCAGCATCAAAAATATAACCCTCAAGAATAGCAGGCATAGGTTCATCATCACTAACATCATCGTGTTCAGGTTCAATAATTTCTCTTTCTCTAGACCTAGCAATTTGCTCATCAAGATATTCACCAAGTGGCACAGTAGTATCGAGCATAGAAGTAGTTTCATCATAAGTATCATGCATAGCAGAGGTGGCATCATCAATAACATGCGACATATCAGAATCAATAGCAGTGGTAGGTTTAGGTGTCGCAAACTTACTCATAACAGAAGGAGAATCTAGTGCAAGGCTAGATGGCAGTCCCTTACCTCCCCTCGTAGTTGAGGGAAAAATAGTAGTTCGATCATCTTTGAAGTTCTTCATAGTGTCCAGAAGATAAAAATCCCAAGTGACTCAAAGAATAGAGCTATGCTCCCCCGCAACGGCGCCAGAAAATAGTCTTGATAACCCACAAGTATAGGGGATCACAACAGTTTTCGAGGGTAGAGTATTCAACCCAAATTTATTGATTCGACACAAGGGGAGCCAAAGAATATTCTCAAGTATTAGCAGCTGAGTTGTCAATTCAACCACACCTGGAAACTTTGTATCTGCAGCAAAGTATTTAGTAGCAAGGTAATATGATAGTGGTGGTAACGGTAACAAAAGTAAAGACAGTAAAAGTAATGTTTTTGGTATTTTGTAGTGATTGTAACAGCAGCAACGAAAAAGTAAATAATCGTAAACGAGTATATGGAAAACTCGTAGGCACCGGATTAACAATGGATAATTATGTCGGATGTGGTTCATCATGTAGCAGTCATAACATAGGGTGGCACAGAACTAGCTCCAGTTCATCAATGTAATGTAGGCATGTATTCCGTATATAGTCATACGTGCTTATGGAAAAGAACTTGCATGACATCTTTTGTCCTACCCTCCCGTGGCAGCGGGGTCCTATTGGAAACTAAGGGATATTAAGGCCTCCTTTTAATAGAGAACCGGAACAAAGCATTAGCACATAGTGAATACATGAACTCCTCAAACTATGGCCATCACTGGGAGTGGTCCCGATTATTGTCACTTCGGGGTTGCCGGATCATAACACATAGTAGGTGACTATAGACTTGCAAGATAGGATCTAGAACACACATATATTCATGAAAACATAATAGGTTCAGATCTGAAATCATGGCACTCGTGCCCTAGTGACAAGCATTAAGCATAGCAAAGTCATAGCAACATCAATCTCAAAACAAATGGATACTAGGGATCAAACCCTAACAAAACTAACTCGATTACATGATAAATCTCATCCAACTCATCACCGTCCAGCAAGCCTACGATGCAATTACTCATGCATGGCGGTGAGCATCATGAAATTGGTGATGGAGGATGGTTGATGATGACGATGGCGACGAATCCCCCTCTCCGGAGCCCCGATCGGACTCCAGATCAGTCCTCCCGAGAGAGATTAGGGCTTGGCGGCGGCTCCGTATCGTAAAACGCGATGATTTCTTCTCTTTGATTTTTTTCTCCTCGAAAGCCAATATATGGAGTTGGAGTTGGCATCGGAGGGCCACCAGGGGGCCCACGAGGTAGGGGGCGCGCCCAGGGGGCGCCCCCACCCTCGTGAGCAGGGTGTGGGCCCCCTGGTCTTCATCTTTTGCGAGGATTTTTCTTTATTTTTTCTAAGGTGTTCCGTGGAGTTTCAGGACATTCCGAGAATTCTTATTTTCTGCACAAAAAACAACACCATGGCAGTTCTGCTGAAAACAGCGTCAGTCCGGGTTAGTTCCATTCAAATCATACAAGTTAGAGTCCAAAACAAGGGCAAAAGTGTTTGGAAAAGTAGATACGACGGAGACGTATCAGTGTGCCTGCCATCCTGCAATATAGGTCGTCCGATTTATATCTGACGGATAGGAAAGAAACTATGGCAATTTTGCAAAAAGGTACCCACACACCTCTCCACATTTGCAAATAATGCCTTCCCTCATTCATCCTTTTCTCTCACAAGATAAACAAGTCATACAAATGCATCTTGATGTTACGTGCAATGCACGGGCATCTTGCTAGTAAGAATGAAAACAAATGACAAAAAAATATTTTGACGGTTGTTCGAAGTCATGACCGCGGGCACAGCGGACAAGGTGGCCTTGTATTGGTATGCTGAGCCGTCTGTTTTAACACACAGGAGTTGGTGTGGTTATTATACACACACGTACGCATGCACACGAACTCCATCCACGCAACACTCACACAAACACATGCACCCACACACGCACGCAACACTCACATGTACACACGCAGCCACGCACGCACGCAACACTCACACACGCACACGCACGCATGCATGCACACACCAGTACACCACACGACCAACACATACTCTCACGCTCAAGTGCTCAACCTACACGTGCATGTGCACACATCAGGCCCTGACAGACACATACACAACCAGGTGATTCCCACGCACGGGTTGGAGCCTTGTCGCGCCTGCATAAATTTATGTTTATCTGACCTTTTCCCTATGCGAACTGACAGGTGGGACCCACAAGGAACGTGGTCAATTTAGCTAGTCAACATGGCGCCACGCAGACTATTTGGCCGGTCAACAGAGTGCAATCCGATGCTGAACTGTGAGCAAGTGACCGGATAATCACCGCAAAACGTATATAGTGACCGTAATCAGCTTATTCTGAAGTTCGGTGACCGTATTACGCTTTTCTCTCTGTAGGCCCTCCAAAACTACATCTCTACACGTTCTCGCATGTTACATCTAACAACTATGCAATACAACACTACTACTACACTCTAACATAATAAATATGTGTTTTTAGTTTTACTAGATATCATATTGTTACTTATAATTATTCAATTTGCATACATTAAAATTGCCTTTGAAATGTATGGCCAGTATCATCTACCGCGCAGGAAAAAATCCCTCCCTTTCCTGTTTAATCGGGTTTGTATCGATGGATCGTGCGAAACAACAAAACTATAGTACTATACAGTACAAGTGACAGTTCACTGGGCCGTCGTGTCGTCTACTCCTCCGTCGTAAGAGTGGAGAGCTCGCTTTCATAGATCTTCTAGTCCCTTTCGCCGACATGTGGGACATCAAGCTACCGGGTCCACGTGCCATACTGGAATACAGTGTAGAGCAGCCGGGGTGAAGCACCCCAGTCATGGTGCCGGCGTAGTAATGAGCAATGAGGCGTCAAATCACAAAGCTGCACCTTTCCCGCAGTTAAGTTGGAGGGATGAAGAAATAATGCTAAAAAAGAAGTTGGCGGGACGAAGCAACCATCATTTCACTTGTTGCTGAATCCGCTTCTCCCTCATCTTCTTCAACTTAACCACGTGTTGCTTCTGCCGTTGTTCTGCCTCATGTGGGACGCGGATCAGCATGGTAAAGCACTGACACGTGGGACCGCATGTTAGCAAACCACCAGTACAACGTCCTCCGAAAATAAGAAACCTCCCCCGCCATCCGCGCGGCAAAATCACCACCATTTTACTAATCTTTGATTCTATAATTTTTTAGATCAATATAATTGAGATTTGTATAGATAGCACACAGGAGCAAAAACCAAGTGGTACGGTTAAGGGCATCCACAATGTGTAGCCAAATGTGAAAATAGCTTTTGGCATCGTGGGAACCATTGTGGACGGTGTTGCCAAAGCAAAAAAAATGGAACCGAAGCTCCCTGATTGATTGGTTGAAGGAATAGACAAATGCAACGTCTCTCCTCTTTCTCCCATGCTTGGATGCATCTAGTACAGTATAGAGCACAGAGTCTACTCCCCTGTCCCTTCTATCACAAATCACAAAGTAGTGAGGCGTCAAATCACAAAGCATGGACAAAGCAACCATCATTTCACTCTTCGCTGACTCCACTTCTCCATCGTCTTCTTCGAGAAACCATCTCACCGCACTAGTACTCCTAGTAGTAGTACTACCTCCGTCCTGTTTTATTGGTCCCCATTGTATTTCGTGTCAAATTTGGACCATAGATTGAACTAGCAAAATGTTCTTGCATGTCACAAAAAATTATATCATTAGAAACTATGTTCAAATACGAATCCGGCGATATAATTTTTATTGACATGCATTAATATTTTGTTAGTTAAATCTTTGGTCAAATTTTGGCACAAACTATGAAGGGGACCTATAAACCAGGACGAAGGTAGTACTAGTAAAGGACTTCCTGGATGCAAATAAGGCGGTTGTCTCGGCTTGCAGACGGCACTTGCGAATGACTTACCGTGGTCTCCCTCAATGGTGTTCTCCGTCGAACGCACTTCGCCAAACCACACACAAAAAATCGTCGACGTCACCGCAATGGGCAAGGAATTCAAATATAGTTACTACCTCCATTTTTTTGTACACAAGGCCAGTATATCAAAATTACAATTTGCAAATGGCCACTAACACTAATCGAGGCAAAATTGATGGGGTTAGCAACCAAGGACATTAATATCCCCTGCGTGCATGCGGAAGTGAGAAGGTTCGTTTGCATGGCGCTGCATTAATCAAGCGATGAGGAGTGAGATGGTAAGCTCTTTGGTCTTTCAAGAAAAAAATACGCATTAATTGACACGTGAAACGAGGATTTGTATCGAAGGAAAACCCCGCCTTTCTTTTTTAACACTAGTACTCCTAGTACGTACGTACTTATCCTCTTTGGGTCTAGGCCTTGCATTGCCAAACTTTGCCACACATTTTTGCCAAGCTTGCCTGAAGTTTTCAAAATGAGAAGGAGGTACACTTGCGCACGGCTGTCGCGGTCGCACTGCACCCTCACATGGTCGCTCCTGCACACCGCGGTTGCACCGCACCCTCACACAGTCGCTCCTGCACGCCGCAAACCCAACCAAGGGAACGCACCCTCATTGACACATGATGTCGCATGTGAACAAACCAAACTCAGCCATCCTATCACTGACACATAATTTTCGTTCATAGAGTATGTTTATCCAACCGCATGTTGGGGAGTATCCGTACGGCCCGTGCGGTGGTCTATTGGGGAAGAAGAAGAGGTGAGGAAGAAGGAAAGAAGGGTTAGGAGACGTAGGATATTCATACAACCGCCTGAAATGGTAGATTGACCCAAGTCAGGCGACTTGCATAACAAATATAGTATGTTTTTACACAGCAAAAGATCCATAAAAACAACAACATAAAGAAAAACTATCACTGCTCACGAAAAGAGATGGCCTCGTCGTCTTTGGCTGCCGGCGCGAACCAGCCGTCGCTGCCGACGTGTGTCTCCGCACCGTGGTTGTCCTCGGCCTCCAGCTACTCATTCAAGTGGAGCGTGCGGGCGCTCTGCATGGACGAGAGCACAGCCTGGTTCAAGTCGAGGACATCCGGTTCCGCCTGTAGGAGGGCCTCGATGGCAGCGGCATCCGTGCGCTCTGCGTCGAGTCGAGCCTCCGCCGCCCGGTTCAAGTCCAGGACTTCCGGTTCCGCCTGCAGGAGGGCGTCGATGAGAGCGGCATCCACGTGCTCTACGTCGAGTCGAGCCTCTGCCGCCCGGTTCATGTCCAGGACGTCCGGTTCCACCTGCAGGAGGGCCTCGATGGCAGTGGCATCCGCGTGCTCCGCCTCAAGTTGAGCCTCCGCCGCCCGGTTCACATCCACGACATCCGGTTCCGCCTGCAGGAGATCCTCGATGGGAGCGGCATGCGCGCGCTCCACGTCGAGTTGAGCCTCTGCCTCCCGGTCCTCCTTTAGTATCGCCATGTTGAACCATTGGTCCGCCTGCACCATGGGGGACTCGGACGCCGGCATGAAGTCGACGTCCATCGTCTCATACCCATCGGGGGCCTTCTGCGTCGCGACCTCCGCAGTGAACATTGGATCGGCTTCCTCCTCCTCGTAGCTTGGCTCCAGAGAACTCAGGGATTGGCCCGCCTCAAAGCGAGCTTGGTAACGGAGGTCTGTTGCGCCGACCGCCGCCGCGATTTCTGCGCGGCGCTCCGGCGTCAGCATCTTGTAGTAAGTGATCTTGCGGCGCACCATGGCTTTCCGGTGAACTAGGGGACACTTGATGCGGGCTAGGGGATCAAAAGGTGGGGGAATGGGCTGGAGATTTGGTGTGGTTTTAGGGCAGTGGCTGGCATAGGCCGAGCAGCGAAGGTTCTGGTGTGAATAGTGGTTCCGGTGACGACCGGTCAATTGGTTTTGATTGTACATCGCTCTTGTCGTGTTCGCGTTGCAGCCCAGCATGCTAGACCCTCCATGTCGCTCACCGAATGGAACACACTTCGTCTTGCATTTTCGCTCGCTTGTGGGACCGCAGTTGAGAGCAAACCGACGTCCCTCCCCTCCCCCGCCTGCGTCATTTATTATACCACCACTCCCTCTGTTTTATGCGGAGTAAATAAAAACAGAGGGAGTATACTACGGATGAGGATCCCCTGACGTGGCCGAACCCATTGAGTAACTAACATGCGGGGCCTAGCAAGCATGGGGTCCGCCAGTAAGTGACCGAAAGGGAGGGTAACGCAGGGATACCTACGTCGGAGGATCCACTTCCACTATACTACTTTGACCAAATGTTAGAGTAATAATACATGACATGCAACTTACACAAATGTTAGAGTAATAATATATGACATGCAACTTACACAAAGCATACAGGGTCTAATGCATTTTTCGAGGCTAACTTTGACCAAATGTTAGAGTAATAATATATGACATGCAACTTACACAAAGCATACGGTCAATTTCGTATGTGAAAGGAGTTTCCAATGATATAATTTTCACATTATACATCTCATGTACTCCCTCCGTCTAGGTGTGTAAGTCATCTTACGAAAACCAAATAATCCCAAAACACGTAGACGCGGTGCATTAACTTCTACCTCATTTCTTGTTTTTGACATATCAACCAATAAGAGATGAGGGTGTGCATGCTTTTAATGACCTGAGACTATCAAACATGACATGCAGTGGTTAGTTCATTGCATGCAATACTATTAATTAGTAAATAAACATTAATGTCTCTTGTTTTCCCCTCCTCCTTGGTCACGGTGCACAGCCTAAGATGACTTACTCACCTATGTGAAAGGAGTACTATTAATCTTGTCAATAGTCAAATTGGAAACCATCTCGAGTACAAATCTAGGAGTACGTACGAATCTAACAATATTGATTGGGCGTTGTTGAATGTTGATACCTTTTTTATCATAGTAGAGATACTTTGACTACACATAAAACTTATATATAAAGTAGAAAGGATAGGAGGGAGTATATTGTACATTCAAAAACGAAACAAACATTGAATACCCTTTATATATGATTTGCGAATGCTATGATCACTGGTTCAAAATTTTGAATCCGCCTTAGGTATCACGTGCCCCCACTCGTTCCCTCTCGATTTCATCTCGGGGTCCGGAGATCTATTGAAATAGGACTAGGGTGGGTACATGCGAATGATACTCGGCGGAATGTTTAAATGAGGCATGCGGGAAGATGGACTCGACTGGAGGGAGACATGATCGATCGAGAAGAGGGTTGGAGAGGAATGAGAAATAAGCAAACGCCACATGATTACACTTGAACGGCTCAAATAAACAATAAGTTGTCTCGCTTGGCCTACATAGTGAAAGGCCTAATGCGCAACGCGGAGCACCGATGCTCGAATATGGCCGGGAAAATAGGGAAACCGACATGTGGGGCACACCCGTCGGGACGACATAGCGCAGACTAGTCCAATGGAGGAGCTGGCCCACGACCTCCTCACCACCGACAACCGATCATGTGGGTCGTTGGGGCCAACAACGGGGTGCAGCTCCAGCACCGCCTCTGGACATGGCGACCGCGGTGAGCAACACGCTCATATGGTTGATAGACACGGTCGGTTTCAGTGTGCCGAGGGTGGCGTTAGTGCTGTGGCACGACCAATGGTATGTTTGGTTTGTGCCCAAGGTTGCCCCATCAAAGCATTGGGTAGCCAAATTTTTGGTTGAGGTATTGGTTGCCCATGATTTGGCCGACATTGGCAAGAAAAATGAACTAGAGTTGGCTAGAGTTCATTGGCATGCCAAAGAAATGGCAACCATCCAAACAAAGACCAATCTTTGGGTCATGACCAAAATATTGGTAAGGTGCACTTTGGCCACAATCCAAACACACCCCAACACCCGGCTCGTCGAGGATGCACGCCGCGACGCGTCCGCGGAGTTGTGTAGCATGGCCAACTGCATCCTCTGGACCTGAGCCATGCCGGGTTGTCTTGCTTTTTCAATGACATGCGGGGATCACATTTGAGCAAAGGGCATCTCCAACGTTGGCACGTTGCCACGACCACAGCTGACTACCCTGGCACACCAAAGCCCTCGTCCCTCACGGCGTCGCACGGTGCGTTCCCAGCCGGCGCCAACTGCCCGCATTCATGTCGTTCGTTCGTATGTCGTTGTTAAGAGGCTCGGTGCCCGAGGAACCAACTCCAGTGACTTAATGACGCACCCGGACGCTTGGCCTCACCGGAATGCGCTACTTAAAGCGGTAACACCCAGCTAACCTCCACACCATAGCGCATTGTCCTCCTACCTGGCATGCCACCACATCCGCTATGACCGCAAGTGCGAACGCTCTACGGGAGATCTTGTCTTCAGGGATGAAGCTCGAGGTCGCCGCCCTCGCTCAAGTCGCCTCTCGCGACGCAATAGCGGCGTAGCCGGACCCGGACGTGACCGCACAAGCGGTGGCCACGCTAGCGGCCGACGACGGGAGCACCGTCAACCACGCGTCCTACTTGCTGCCGTCCAACGTCCGGCACTGCCGAGGTCGGGGACTCCTCCGAGGATGAGTAGGGCATGGGAGGCGGCAGGGCATGGTGTGCCAACTGGCCGGTCCGTATCCCGTGTTCTACTCTTCCTCGTCGGAGACCGCAACTTCACTTCATGGGTCTTGAACCCTGCCCCCGTACATAGAGATCGCAGATGGAGGATGTCGGTCACCGCCGTAGAATAGGTTTAGGGTCGGGTTTCTTTTATTTTTCTGTCCTATAAAAGTTCGAAATGTAATGAAACTCTGTCGTGTTTGCATTAATCTCGGCCGGTGTATATGAACTTTCACAATAATATATATATATATATATATTGTAGGAGTACTAGCAAGATGCCCGTGCGTTGCACGGAAGATCAAAATCTTGTGGGAGAAAAGGATGAACGAGGGAAAGCCTTATCTACAAATGTGGAGAGGAGTGCGGGTAAATTGTCAAAGTTTCCTTCCTATCCGTTAGATATAGATCGGACGGCCTATATTGCAGCATGACAGGCACACCATCATCACCAACTCTGCTTCTTATTGAACAGAGACAAATCTAAAAAACCCAACTAAGCCAACCTCCCAGCATATCACGCGGGAAAAGACCCGGCCGCGCCGTTTTAGTCGGGATTACCGGATTACTAGTAGTAGTATCGATGGATCGCGCGAAGCAACAATTTTTTTTTTGAGGGGGCGAAGCACCTAGTTTAAAAAGCAAAAAAGGAGGTACACTCATAGCACTCCTGTCGCGGTCGCATTGCACCCCACACACGTTCGGTCCTGCACACGGCTCACACAAACGGAACGCGCTTCGGCTTGCCTCTTTACTGACACGTGGGACTGCACTTGGAGAAACCGTCCATGCACCAAACTCCCCCC
>NC_041391.1:702939990-702962066 GCF_002162155.2 Triticum dicoccoides | reverse complement strand
CCCAAATTCGATTCAACCGCCCTTCGGCCAAATATTCCCCAAACCCCCGTCCCCCCTCCACTCCATTTGCTCCCCAAAGCCGCCCTCCCCGCCACGCTGATACGTCGTCGCCGCGGTTCGTCGAGGGGACGCACGGTGATCCTCTCGCTCCCACAATACGCTCTCGTAGACTGTCGTCGTCTAGCCGCGCCGCCACCTCTAGCTATGTTCTTGTGGAGGTGCACGGCGATCAGCACTGCCACCGCTGGTGACGTTCGTGTGGAGACGCACGACGGTCAGCTTCTCCCATGGTACGCGCATTCTAGACTGAGGCCCCATTCATGTTGATGTAGCACTGAATGTTAGCTGATAGACGTTGTTAATCTCACTGTCTGCCGAAGTAGTTTACTGTCAATATGCTCTACTTAAGAAGCTTGCTTGCCCTGTTCTGCACTCAAGCTTCCTTGCCGAAGTAGTTTGCTGAGATGGCATGCCAAGGCCGATTAGTTGCTAAAATATCCTGCCATATATTTATTGTGGCGTAGATTGCCATGGTCTAGTAGCCAATCTGTTAGGTGAAATAGCTCTACACCGTTTTATAGTCGATCTTTGTTGCTGCGATGGCCTTCGATAGTTTGATGGCTGTGTGCTCGGCCTCATTGACTGCTGAAACAGCCTGCCATAATTTAGCACTCAAATCTGTTTGCTGAATTAGCTTTACATATATTTTGTTACTTAGATCTGCTCGTCCAAATATCTTGCCATAGCTTTAGACATCGACCTAGGTATTTTTTTTCTGGACTTCATAAAAAAGCATATATGTTTTTCCTGTAATATCTAGTAGAAGAACTAATTTGTATGTCTAACAGATGGACAGGACTTGGATAACTTCTGCTCGAAGATTCCCCGCTGCATATGTCGAGGGGGTTGAAAACTTCATGAACTTTATCAGAGCTGAGTACGGTGGTCCGAAACCAGATGTGTTCTGCCCATGTAGCAGTTGTATGAATTCAGTTACAAGACCCCATTCAACTATGCAAAATCATCTACACTTGTATGGGATGTCGGTCACATATACTAGGTGGGTTCATCATGGTGAAGCCGTGAACGTCAATGTTATTGACTACGTGGAAGCAGCAGATCACCATCTTGATCTGCCTGATGCTCAGGTGGAAGAGGAGGAGGAGGTGGTGGTGGCGAAGCCAGTGAGTTTGACCAACATTGAAACAATGCTACGAAATGCTCGTGCATTCTGTGAACTTTCACCTGCAGAAGAAAAACGGTGGGCCCGCATGTTGGAACAATGCAACGTTGCTGTCACCCCAGGAAATAAGCTGTCAGTATTCTCAGCTATGGTCACCTTTCTTCAGGTGAAGACATCTCAGCGGATGACCACCAAATCATTCGATGC
This sequence comes from Triticum dicoccoides, assembly GCF_002162155.2. Lineage (NCBI taxonomy): Eukaryota > Viridiplantae > Streptophyta > Magnoliopsida > Poales > Poaceae > Triticum > Triticum dicoccoides. The sequence goes on along the minus strand of NC_041391.1, from coordinate 702,960,676 downwards.
GATGTTGGCTGCTTTCTGCAAATCTTTCCCAGATGCGTGTGAGCTGCCACACACCTACAGTAAAATGAAGAATTTCCTTCATGCAGTTGGAATTGGATATGATATGATCCATGTTTGTAAGAATAATTGTGTTCTATTCCGGAAGGATTATGCCAACTTAAGTGAATGCCCGAAATGCAAATCATCAAGATGGAAAGATGGCGATGCTGTGAAGAGGGTTCCTCATAATGTTCTGACACATTTTCCAATTACACCAAGATTGCAGAGGTTGTTTCATGATGCTGAAACACGAGAGGATGTACTGTGGCATTCTAGGAACCAGGAGTACAGAGATCAAAATGTAATGAGCCATCCATCTCATGGTAGTGAGTGGAAAAGCTTCAATGATAAACACAAAGAGTTTGCTGCTGACCCGAGAAACATTAGACTTGGCTTAGCTTCAGATGGATTTAACCCATTTGGCCACCAGAGCGCCACATATAGCATGTGGCCAGTGCTTGTTATCCCTTACAACATGCCTCCAAATGTCTGCACCAAAGAATCAAACTACATGATGGCCTTGCTCATCCCAGGTCCAAAAAGTCCTGGAAAGGATTTTGATTTGTTCATGCAGCCTCTTATGGAGGAACTTCAACAGCTATGGAAGGGTGTTCTCAGTCGAGACCTATATAGCAGCCCACCAGCTGATTTCTTTCTGCATGCTGTTGTAATTTGGTGCATCCATGATTATCCGGCTTTGGGCACTATCTCAAGGCGAACGACACATGGTTACAATGCATGTGTTCGCTGTTATAGGAATCCGCTGTCATACGCAATACTTAGCAAGATCTGTTACATTGGACACCGTCGTTTCCTTGCCAAGGACAAGCCGCATCCTAGAAAATACTGAAGACATGTGTTCAATGCAAAGCATGAAAACCGTGATGCGCCAAAGAGGCTCACCGCCGATGAGTTGCAAGTGGAATTAGAGAAGGTCGGGCATATTACACCAGGAAACCATCCTGGTAATGGTAGTGGGAAAAGGAAGCATGGCACGGTAGAAGAGAGATTATTGTTTACCCGCAGGTCCACTTTGTGGGACTTAGAGTATTGGAAAGATTTGGATCTGCGGCATAATCTTGATGTGATGCACGACAGCATTATCGGCACACTTCTTAACATTGAAGGCAAGATGAAAGATACCTTAAAATCTAGGATTGATTTGACACACCTGGGTATCAGAAAGGATTTGCAGGTGCAAGATGAAGGTAAACCATGGGATATGGCACCAGCTGTGTACGTCTTGGACAAGGTAAAAAGAAAAGAATTCTGCGAGGTCCTGTCACTGTGAGATTCCCACATGGATTTGCTTCCAACCCTGAAAGGAGAGTCAGTGCAGATGGAAACAAGGTACAAGGGTTGAAAACTCATGACTTCCACGTCCTACTTCAAAGGGTTTTACCTGTTATTCTTAGAGGATTGGGCCGCCCTGACTTATACAGAGCAGTTGCAGAGTTGGGACAATTCTTCAGGGAACTCTGCAGTAGAAATATCAGGATAGATGCTTTAGAGAATCTTAGAGACAAGATACCAACAATCATATGCGACCTTGAGAAGATATATCCTCCAGCCTTCTTTGATGTGATGGTGCTTTGGCTGTTCATATACCTGATGAGGCACTACTTAGAGGTCCAGTACAGTATGGCTGGATGTACCCTATTGAAAGGCGGCTAGGCACTTTCAAGGGCTATGTTAGGAACAGAGCTAGACCCGAGGGTTCCATTGCAGAGGCCTACATTGCTACAGAAGCATTGACATTCTGCTCAAAATACATTGAAATAGTTGATCAGCTTAGCAAAGAGGTGGGTGAAGACAATCCCGGGCTCAATGTTTTCGATTATTCTGTTCGAGTTATAGGGAAGAGTCGACAAGAGGACAAAGCTAAAGATTTGGACAAAATGGTTTGGTATGTGTTGAATAACTGTCCTGAGATACTACCTTATATCAAGTAAGTGCAGTACTGCAGCTTATACATCGTAATCTACTAAACTTGTAGCACATTCTTATATATTTAGATGTTTGACGTGATCACTATGGTGTGCAACATCTACAAAGAGGAGTTACTACCGCAAAATCCAAGAAACATTGACAAACTGGTTATGGCAGGATTTGCGAAATGGTTCAAGAACCATGTAAGCTTTTGAAGTGCACTGTCAATTTTTTTAATATATTGAGTACATAAGATGATCAGCTTGTCTATTTTCTAACCATAGGTTAAGAAGATGCGGGAGGATGGGCAGGCAGTTGATGATGCCCTTTACTCACTAGCAATGGGTCCTGATACTCGGGTAAGACATTATGAATCTTGCGTTGTTGGAGATGTGCGCTACAACACCCTTGCACGAGACGAAGGCAGGAAGACACAAAACAGTGCCATCATGAGCACGGATACGTATGACAAAGAGACAACTGAAATGTATGCTAACATAACAGACATTGTTCAGTTGCAGTATATCTCCAGTTTCGAGGATCATCGGTATGTGGTTCTGTTGTGCTATCGTTGGTATAACCTGTTTTCCAGGATCGCAAAACCCAGAGCTGATGATTATTTCAAATCCATCAATGTCAAGGCGGCGTACCAGACCAACGAGCCTTTTATTTTGGCAAATCAAGCAACACAGATATTTTTCTTGAAAGACACATTTGCACATAGCGATGACTGGAGGGTATTGCAAAGGTTTGAGCAGAGGAATTCGTTTAATGAAGTTGCACAACAAGATGATGCTTACACTGCTCCTGGTGTACAAGATAACACAGATGTTCCTAATATCTTTGAGAACCATCACGTCAATGACACCGGCGAAAAGATTGCATGTTGTGTTGTGGACATACAAGAGTTGATCAAGAAGAAGCCAATGTTCGAGGACGTTGAGGACAAAGAAGAAGATGACACCGCGGGAAATTACGATTCAGACTGATACACATGGCGAAGATGTTGAAGCTGCTACTGCGGATGATGATTACATTGCTTTTGTCATATTTTCCTGTCAGAAGACGTTTTTTATCTACTATGTGAAATTGTGTTTGCTATGACAACTGAAACCTGATGAACATGTTGTTTAGTATTTTGCTGTGAGAAGATCACTTGTTATGTATGCTGATTTGTGTTTGGTTGTCGGGGAAGCTGATCCACGAACACCTATGGGACCGGCGGACCGAGCCCCTTTCGGTTCGGCGGGGGGCGGAGATCGCACGAAGAGCGGATCGAGGCGAAGCACACGTGCAGTTTACCCAGCTTCGGAGCTCTCCGGAGAGATAACACTCCTACTGCTGCATGTCTGATTGTATTGAGTTCTTGCTCGAGAGCGCTGAGTGCTACAGTACACACGAGCTGCTAACGAGACCGAGCGTGAGTGTTTTCTGGCTTCCAACCCCCTCTCTACGTTGCGCATGGGCCTCCTTTTATATGCTCAAGGGGTCACCGACAGGTGGCAACGCAGACAAGGGTAAAAATGGAAAAGGGAATTGCGGTTGGTACAACTACCTGAACAGTGTATCCTACCTAACCCTGACGGCAGGGGACAAAGGCATTGAATGCCCGTCTGCGTCGCCCAAATAGTGCAAAAAGGACCGTCAGGGACGCCACCGCTTGCCACGATGGCGATCTTGTCAGCGTCGCTCGCCACTGCGCACCGTTGGCTGCACAGCCTTTTGCCACGCGCGCCTGGGAAGGCCCCCGGGCGACACGTTGGTGGATGTGCTGGAGCGCGGGTACAGAGTGGTAGCTTGTCGCGGCAAGCGCCTTGCCACGGCCGTTGTCTTGCCGCGTCCGGAAGCTTGTCGCTCACCGGGCCTTGCCGGGACGCATGGCGCGTCGCGGCAAGTTCCTTGAGATGCCTTGGTTGGCCTTCCCGACAAGCTCCTCTTGCCGGGGCCTTGTCTCCTTGGCTTGAATAGTTTGTTCTTGAATGGCTCCAAAGGAACCATGGAGGACCTTGGCGGTCGCCCGGCAAGCCTTGCCGCGGGGCGCTGCAACTGCCCGTGCACAAGTTCGGGATACTAGGGTACCCCTACTCTAGTACACCGACAGGAGCCCCCGGGCCTGGGCCACACACGGTGCCGAGCGCTGTTGGGCCAGGCCCAAAACAGGGCACGGGCACCCGCGGCCTAGGTTACGCCGTATCTTACTCCGTATCCACCGCGCCCTCCCCCAACGGCACGCGTCGAATGCGGCGTCATGGGAGAGATCGTGGGTGGTTTCTTTATTTGGAAGGACGAAACGTCTGCCCCCTCCCTCTTTATAAGCAGGGGAAACAGGGGCAGTTCGCCCATCTCGCCGGTTGTTACTCCAATTTCACAAATCTCCGCCGCTTCCCCCTTCTTCCCGAAGCTGAAAGAGAGCAGCGCTCCGCCCCCCATTGCCACCAGCACCACCAACGCCGTCGATCTCCCCCACCACCTCCGCCATGGCTCCGAAAGCCGACAAGGGGAAGGGTGTGAAATCGGTCGAGGCGCAGCGGCTCGCGGCGCTGCGAAAGGAGCGGGCCATCTTCCCCCCTTAGCTCGGCGCGAAGGAGCTGAGGGAGTACTACTACCTCTTCTGGTCGACGGAGACGCGAGCGCATCCGCGCACGAAGGTACTCCCGGATGCCGCTTCGGAACTGGCTCCAAGCGGATACCCCTTCTTCGCGCTGTTCTTCTACTGCGGGCTCTGCCCGCCCTTCTCTAAATTTTTCTGTGACATGATGAACACCTACGGGTTCCGCCTCCTTGACTTCACCCCCAACGCCGTTCTGACCATGGCAGTTTTCGCACATCTCTGCGAAAACTTTGTCGGAGTCCATCCAAACGTAGCCCTTTTTCGCCACTTCTTTATGCCCCGAGTCGAGAGAGGAGAGCCTTTATCCGGCGGAATCGCCTGGATCTCGAGAGTCGGCAAGAAGGAAGCTTATCTGGAGGGAGAGCTCCGCAGCAAGTGGGAGGAATGGAGAGCAGAGTGGTGCTGGATCGTCGAGGAGAACCCGCAGCCATTTACCGCCCTGCGACAAGCCCCAATAGTGCGCGGCAATGATTGGAGCAACGTGGCCCCGGAAGATGATAGGCTGAAGATCGCCGTCACCCGGATTCTTCGCCTCAGGCTTGCCGGGCTCACCGTAGGCGCCGTTGGCGCAGATTTTCTTCGCCGCCGCATCGCCCCCTGCAGGAGAGGAGGAGACCCGCCTGGGAGTTCTAGAACTCGGCGGATATCATGAGGTTGCGCCCGGGCCTCAACTTCCACTTCACTGTTCTGGAGCTGGACGCGATGCTCCTGGAACTGTTCAAGCGCGATCCTCAACATCCATTCATGTTGCCGAGGGGTGTCGTTCCGTCGTGCAACAACTCCTCGCTCGACCGCATCCATGCAATGATGCCGCTGTGCGACTTGCATGAGATTGTTCCAACTTGGCAAGAGCCGGCAGATGCCGTCGTGCAGGAGTTCTTCGACGGCTTGGTTGAAGTGCCGGTCCGCTCCGACGAGCAGAAGAGCCTTACTCGCAACACCACCGACGCGGAGATGCAGCGCATCGCCACTAGGCTGGAAGAGGCGGCGGTAGCCGCTGCTGCGGGTGAGTTTGGATTCACCGTGGAGGAGGCAGAGGCAGCAAGCCTTGCCGAGCGAGAGGAGTTTGCCGGCGAGAGAGAGCTTGTCAGGCCTGAAGATGAGCCGAGCGAGCGCGGCGAGGGAGAGCTCATCGGACCCGAACCTTCAGACAGCTTGCCGCAAGCGGAGCCCCCAGCTCCACCAAGAAGGCGTCTCCGCAAGACCGCGGACGTAGCGGGGCGGCAGATGGGTCAACAGCCGTCGAGCCGCGCGACGCGCTCTACCGCGGCAAGCACTGTTGCTACGGGAGCACCTCACGCCGCTGCGGCAACTGGGGCGGGGTATTCCCGGTCCACTGCTACTGCCCCTGCCAAGCGGGCAAGGAAACCTACTCCTCCGCCTCGTCGCACCGGAGGCGAGCCGGACTTCGATCTCTCCGCGCTCAGCTCCGACGAGGAAGAAGAAGAGTAAGATTCTTTGTTGTACTTGTAACTTCTTCAATTCTGTTGCTTTGTCTTGTATCTGATTTGCTTTACTCTGAACCCGTTCCTTTTCAGGACTCTGGCCCAGAGAGCGGCGAAGAGAGCCAAGGTCCCGATGATTGTCATCGAGGACGAACCCTCCGCGACAGCAGGGGGCGGGCCTGAGACCACCTTGCCGGACCCGGCAACTTCTCCCCAAAGCAGCCTCCAGCGCAGCCCCCAGCGTAAGTGTATAGTTTACTTCCTGCCTTCAGGCGCGCATGGCTGCTCTTCCTTTGCTGATATCTGAATGTTGGTTCGTGCAGGAGCAGAGCAGCCTCACCAGGAGAGCCCGGAAGCCGCTCCCGAAATGCCATCTGCTTCGACTACACCGCCAAGGGAGGATTCCCCGGCAAGGGAGCATTCTCCGGCAAGGGAGAATTCTCCAGCAAGGGATAGTTCTCCGGCAAGGGACGGCACCAGTGACCCTCCGGTGGTTGAGACCACGACTGCAGATCCTAGTACAGGTAATCCTCTTGAATGAAAACTTCCCTTGGGTTCTTCTTCTTCTGATTTTCTTTTTGAGTATTTGCTTGACTTTTCTCCTTCTTCTATTCGTCAGATCCATCTGCCACGGAGCCAATGGAAACCGAGGTCGCCGGCAAGGAGAACGCGCGCAGCAACACCGACGACGCCGTTGCCACCGAAGGAGAGGCCGGCATTGATGATCCCGCCGGCGAAGAGGCTGCGGAAGCTGCCGCCGCAGAAGCTGGCGAGGGATCCGACGATCGCACTGACGGCCCCGAGGCCGCAGGAGCGCCAGGCGCTGCGCCGACCGCCGATCCCTCTGCCACTGCTGCAGCGCCGGGCTCCGAAGAGCCCCAGCCCGGCGCCTATTTGAAGGCCGGCGACGGTATCTTCATCAAGCTCCCCTGGGCGTCAAGCTCTAGGGAGCCGGTCGAAGGAGAGATTTTGGATGGAGAGGTGCTCGCCTCCGCTGGGCTGATGCTGGTCGACGCGCCAAGCAGTAGCAGCGACGAGCCTGAGGAGGAGCGGCTGCTGCGGAAGTTGTTGTCGCTCTACCGCGCCCGACAAGCCAAGCTGGAATCTCGATAAGCGCTTGTCGCAAGGGCGGGAGTGGACATTGAGAAGCGCGCGGAGGAGCTTCGGAGTCTCAGGCAGGAAGCTCTCCGGTCTCTGGCAGAGGAGCGGGAGCAAGTTACCGAGGAGCGGAAAGCTTTCCTCCTTGCGAAGGCTGAAGTTGAAGAGCAACAGCGGCTCGCTGCCGAGAAGCTGTCTGCGCAGGAAGGTGAGTTGGCGCAGCGCAAGGTCAACCTTGACAGCCACGAGGAGGAGCTTGCCGCGCGCGAGCAAGCAATTGGCGGGGCTCTCAAGGAAGCAAAGGATGCTGCCGCAGCTGCCGAGGCCGCCAAAAAGGAGCTGGAGACGAAGATGGCGCAGCTGGAGGCCGATCTCGCCGCGAGCGGCGAGGAGCTTGCCGCGCTCAAGCGTGAGCGCGAGAAGGACGCCGCCGCTCATGGCGAGCTGGAGGGTCGCCTTGCTGAGAGGAGCCAAGAGCTTAGCGCCGCCAAGGACTCCAACGCAGATCTCGAGTTGAAGCTGGCCACGTTGACTCAGACGCTAGACGGCGCCAGGGAGCAGGAGGTGGCCTTGAAGGAGAAGATCAAGACCGACGAGGCGCTGCTGGCGAGTGCTGATGCCGCCCAGAATGCTTTTAGGGAGACCGTGGAGCACTGGACCGAGGGTCTCGTGAATGTTGCCGCCGCCATTGACGGGGAGTTGGCGCAGCTGGGGATGGAGGATCTCGGGTACTCCTCCGTCGAGCACCTCCAACCCAGCGCCAAGCTCAGCTTGTTCTTCAAAGGCATGGCGACGGCCCTCCAGCGACTCCGGGAGAAGATCCCAAAGCAGCTGGCCGACGAGTCGCGCAAGATCTGTGCAGGAGCTCTTCAGAAGGTGCTGGTGAAGGTGGCCTTCCGCAACCCAGGCCTCAACCTCACCAACGTCCTCAAGTCCTTGCCACCGGATGCTGATCTGGAAGCGCTCCAGCCCCTTGTCGCACCCATTGTGGACAAGGTGAGCGGGATCAAGAGGGTTGAGGGCGATCGCGTAGACTAGGCCGCCCGTTTTCTCTTTTTCCTTGTCGCTGCTGGTCAAGTCATGAGAACAATCTATTAGAGCTGCGACAAGTTATCTTGTAATATGACTCTATTTTGAGTAGAGATTGTTGTGTTATTTCCTCTACTTGAATCCTTCCTTTGTATGTTTTTGCCCTACGCTTTTAGGTAACTTGTCGGCGCAGGCACCTCAGCCGCGAGCGCTGAGTGCGGGACATCAGCAGCCTGCTGGCGGTGCCGCTTCTGACAAGAAACCTTGTCGCAACTAGTCGCAGCTCACTTAAGTTGTTGAGCGGACTCGAAACAAAGTAAGGGCGCAACTAGCTACGAGTTGGTTCCTCTGCGCACAGGTTTTCCATACAAAGTACGGTCGTTCGAAAAAGATAACTTAAAAATTTAAAACTGATTGCTCAAACTTTGGCAACTTAGCTTTTCTGTTGTTTGCTTTCCGGTAAGGCGAAGCTTCCTTGAACGATGCCTGGTCCACACCATTATCCTCTCCTTTCCCCCCGGCAAACTTGTGGGCGAGGGAACCTTCCATTCCTTTTTGAGAAAAAGAAAGAAGAGAAAATAAAGATATGGAGCCTTACGGCTCGTTATTGCTTACCGGGGGTAGGCGCTGCACAACGTGTCAGATAACGCATGCAAAAATAAAGTAGACAGCATGATATTGACAAGATGTGCGGAGCACATGAGCTTTACTTATGCACGGGGTCTGCGCCCAGCTTTGTACAAAGGATTACATGCAACATCGGCAAGACTTGTACAAAAGGTGGTTGCCGGAAAAGATTCCGGCAACCGCGCCCTATGGGTAAAACTTACGAAGATGCTGAATGTTCCAGGAGTTGCTCACCGGAATGCCATCTTCGGTCTCAAGGCGGACAGCGCCAGGCCTAGTGACACGTTTCACCCGGTAAGGGCCTTCCCACTTTGGCATCAACTTGTTGGAATTCTTGGCGGACTGAACGCGCCGAAGAACAAGGTCACCTTCCTCGAAACTTCTGGCGTTAACTTTGCGGCTATGGTAGCTGCGCAAAGCTTGCTGGTATCGAGCAGCTCGTACAGCAGCCTGAAGACGGTCCTCCTCAAGGAGCAGCGCGTCATCTTGTCGCAACTGCTCTTGCTCGAGCTCATCATAAGCGAGCACTCGAGGTGACCCGTATACGAGTTCCATGGGGAGAACTGCCTCTGCTCCATAGACTAGAGCGAAAGGTGTTTGCCCAGTGGCTCGATTTGGTGTCGTCCTGATCGACCAAAGAACCACCGGCAGCTCCTCAATCATGTTCCTTCCGCACTTGCGCAGCCTGTCAAAAGTCCTGGTCTTGAGCCCGCGCAGCACTTCAGCATTTGCCCTCTCTGCTTGACCGTTGCTTCTCGGATGAGCAACAGAAGCGAAGCAGACCTTGGCGCCAAGATCTTGGACGTACTGCATGAAGGTGCGGCTCGTGAATTGTGTGCCATTGTCGGTGATGATCCTGTTAGGGATCCCGAAACGACAAACAATCAACCTGAAGAACTTGACTGCTGACTGTGCTGTCACCTTTCTCACTGGTTCCACTTCCGGCCACTTTGTGAACTTGTCGATTGCAACGTACAAGTACTCAAAGCCCCCGACAGCTCGGGGAAAAGGGCCGAGGATATCGAGCCCCCAGACCGAAAATGGCCAGGATAAAGGGATCGTCTGGAGAGCTTGAGCTGGCTGGTGTATCTGCTTGGAATGGAACTGGCACGCTTCACACTTGGTTACTTGTGCAGTTGCATCCTGGAGGGCTGTCGGCCAAAAGAAACCTTGCCGGAACGCTTTGCCGGCAAGTACTCTTGCGCCAATGTGGTGACCACATATGCCTCCATGTATCTCTGCCAACAGCTTTTGTCCGTCTTCCCGGTGAATACACTTTAATTTCACACAGTTGAGTCTTCTTCTGTACAGTGTGTCGTCGACAAACTGGTACATACTTGACTACCGGGCTACTCTTTCCGCTTCTTCTTGCTCATCGGGAAGTTCTCCTGTCTGAAGGAAAAGGACAATCTGCTGTGCCCATGCTGGAGCTTGCGGCTCGACAACAAGGACTAAAGGCACATCTGCTGCTGCGGGAACATCCGCCTCTACAGCAAGAACCTGCGGCTCAGCCGGAGCTTGACGTTCCCCGGCAAGCTTGCCGGAGCAAAACTTGTCGGGAGCGTCTGCTTCAACGGAACAAACCCTAGGGCTTGTCGGAGCAGACTGCTCCTCAGCACCCTTGGTGTTGATCTTGAGGACCTTCTTGGCGGCGGCTTCGGGGAGCTCTGCCGGAAAATAGTCACCAGAAATCAACTTTCTGTTCTTGCTCTGTCCAGTTGATGGTGTTACAGATGGTTGAGTCAGCTTGAGCACAAAGATCCCTGGTTCCACAGGTAACTTAAGTGCGGCACACTTTGACAGGCCATCGGCAATGTCGTTCTGAGCTCTTGGAACATGTTCCATCTGTAGGCCGTCAAAGTGCTCTTCTAGCTTTCTCACTTCATCAACGTAAGCCTCCATCAACAGACTCTTATAATTCTTGTTCACTTGGCAGACGACAAGCTGTGAGTCACCCCTGACAATGAGCTTCTTGATCCCCAGGTCGAGACCGGCAAGAAAACCTTCATACTCTGCAGTATTGTTCGTTGCTTGCTCCTTGGGAAAGTGCATCTGGACTACGTACTTGAGGTGCTCTCTGGTGGGTGCAACAAGTAGCACGCCCGCACCGGCGCCTTGCAGCGAGAAGGCACCATCAAAGTACATCAGCCACTCTTTGCTTGCTTCCTTGACGGGGATGCTCATTTCTGGAATTTCTTCATCTTGTGTTGGCGTCCATTCTGCTATGAACTCTGCCAATGCTCTGCTTTGGATAGTTGAAGTGCTTTCAAATTTGAGGCCAAAGCTTGACAGTTCCAGTGCCCACTCGACAATCCTGCATGTTGCTTCTGGATTTTGCAGTATCCTCTTCAGCGGAAAACGAGTGACGACTGTGATCTCATGTGCTTGGAAGTAATGGCGCAGCTTTCTCGAGGTCATGAGAAGACCGAAAAGCAATTATGCACACCAGAGTACCTTGACCTAGCCCCTTGCAGAAGGGAACTGACAAAGTAAACTGGGCGCTGCACCATTCTCTTCTGCATCTTCTCACGCGCCTGCGCAGATCCATCTTTGTCGGGACCAGAGCTTGCTGGCGAAGTCTCCTGCTTGTCGCTGGATGCATCTACCATGGTTGCTGGCTCATCATCTGCCTCCCTCTCTGCTACTAACGCAGCACTAACCACTTGATTGGTTACCGCTATATACAGCAGCAACTTCTCTTGTGGCTTAGGTGCGACAAGTGTTGGAGTGGAGGACAGGTATCTCTTCAAGTCCTGCAGCGCAGCCTCCACCTCCGGGGTCCATTTCATTGGACCTGCCTTTTTCAATATTTTGAAAAATGGTAGGGCGCGCTCAGCAGACCTAGAGATAAACCTGCTGAGAGCCGCTATGCAACCGGCAAGTCTTCGTACATCCTTGACGCGCTTTGGTGCTTCAATCTGCTCAATGGCCTTGATCTTGTCGGGATTGGCTTCAATTCCCTGCTGAGACACGAAGAACCCGAGAAGCTTGCCGGAGGGGACTCCAAACACGCACTTCTCGGGGTTAAGCTTGAGGTTGATCTTGCGCAGATTTGCAAAGGTTTCGTCTAAATCTTGAATCAGAGTTGCCTTGTCCTTGCTCTTGACCACTATGTCATCCATGTAGGCTTCCACATTTCTGTGTATTTGCGGTTGAAAAGCGTCATGGACTACCCTTGCAAATGTTGAACCAGCATTCTTTAAACCGAAAGGCATCCGTATGAAACAGTATGTGCCACATGGGGTGATGAATGCGGTCTTCTCCTCATCTTCTTCTGCCATGGAGATCTGATGGTATCCTGAGTATGCATCAAGAAATGAAAGCAAGTCACATCCGGCCGTGGAGTCAACAATCTGGTCGATGCGCGGCAAGGGAAATGGGTCTTTGGGGCAAGCTTTATTGACATCGGTAAAATCGATACAAAGCCTCCATTTCCCGTTTGCCTTGCGCACGACTGCAGGGTTGGCCAACCACGTAGGATGGAGCACTCCTCTGACGAGGCCTGCTGCTTCCAATTTCTTGATTTCTTCTGCGATGAATTCTTGGCGCTCCACTGCCTGTTTCCTGACTTTCTGCTTGACGGGCCGCGCATGAGGACAGACGGCAAGATGGTGCTCGATTACTTTCCTGGGAACACCGAGGATGTCAGACGGTTGCCACGCAAACACGTCGACGTTCGCCCGTAGGAAAGCAACGAGCGCGCTTTCCTATTTAGGGTCGAGAGTGGCACTGATGGTGAAGGTACCACCAGTGGCATCCTCCTTGGCGGACACCTTCTTGGTTTCTGGTGGAGCTGTCATTGTCTTCTTACACTTGCCGGTGGAGCTCGATGGTGCGTCCTCGACAGTAGCGCAGCACTCCGAAGAGGTGCGCTTGCCGGAGTGGGCATCAGAACTCTTGCCGGACTTGGTCTTCTTCTTCGCCCCGGGAGCTTCAACGGCAAGTGACTTGCGATCTGTTGCGGCTGTTGCTTCCCGGTAGATCTTGTCGGCGTAGATAAGAGCATCCTTCTTGTCGCCAGTGACAGAAATGACACTTATCGGGCCTGGCATCTTCAGCATGTTGTATGCATAGTGAGAGGCTGCCATAAATTTGGCTAGTGCTGGACGGCCGAGTATCCCATTGTAGGGCAATGGAAAGTCAGCAACGTCAAAAGTGACCCTCTCAGTCCTAAAGTTCAACTCACTGCCAAATGTCACCGGCAACGTGTTCTTTCCCTTCGGCTTGCTCCTCCCCGGATTGATTCCTTCGAATGTGCCGGACTCTTCGAGCTCGCTATCAGGGATCTGGAGTTTCTGGAGTACCGCGGAGGAGATCAAGTTCAAGCCGGCCCTGCCGTCAACTAGCATCTTAGTGACCTTGAGGTTGCAGATAGTTGGTGAAACCAACATCGGCAAGCACCCGACCGCAGTTATGCGATCAGGGTGGTCCTCAATATCAAAGATGATAGGCGTGCTGGACCATTTCAGAGGCTTGCGTGACTCGATGGGTGGTTATGCTGCATTGACTTCCCGCACCCACTACTTGAGCTGGCGGTGTGAAGTATGCAGAGAAGCACCGCCGTCAACGCACAGAACCTCTGTGGCTTTCTAGAACTCCTGCTCATCGGTCTCGTCATCATCCATATCTTCATCGTCGTCGTCATCTTCATCCTTGTCGCGGCCATGGGGAGGTCTGTCTCCTTGCCGCTGCTTGGCCTTGCCGCGGCGTCCTCCTCGGCCGGGGCGTTTCTTGCCGGCTCCTCCAGCACCTTCCTGGGCTTTCTCCTTGTTGCGCCGCTCATATTCAGCCTTTTGCTGCTCGACAAGCTGGTCGACCTTCTTGCAGCTCTGGAGGTCATGGCCCTTGGTGCGGTGGATCTTGCAGTACTGCCTGTTGGTGCTGTCCTGCTTGTCGACAACCGCCACAGCCTGGTGGTTGGTGCCTGCGGCAATCTCCTTGCCGGAGCTACCAGCTTTGGTTTTATTGCCGGACTGCTCAACGACTAGCACCTCTTTGCCTTTCTTCTCCCTGTTGTTCCGCCGCCGGTTTTGCTTTGCCGGGGCAGTCTCCTCACTATCAGATCCTACTGCTCCTATATTCTCTCTGGGGAGTTTCCTCCCTTCCTCAGCACGTGCACACTTGTCGGCCAGGGCATATAGCTCACTGACGTCTCTGATCTTGCCATCGCCATCTCCTCCCGCATCCTGCGGTTCCGCACGTTCTGATGGAACGCGCTGATTACCGCGGCAGGGTGGACATCAGGGATGTTGTGCTGTACACGGCTGAATCTCTGAATGTACTTGCGCAGGGGCTCTCCTTCCTTCTAGGCGAGCAGATGAAGGTCGCTCTCTTGGCCATGAGGCTTGTGGCCGCCTGTAAAGGCACCGACAAACTGATGGCATAGATCTGCCCAGGAGGATATGGAGTTATCCGGCAAGTGCATGAGCAAGGATCTGACATTGGGCTTGAGCACCAGTGGGAAGTAGTTGGCCAGGATCTTGTCGTCCCGTCCCCCGGCAGCTTGCACCGCAAAGGTGTAGATGCTGAGGAACTCCGACGGATGCGACTTGCCGTCGTACTTCTCTGGCACGTCTGGCTTGAAATTCTTCGTACTGGGCCACTGGACTTGCCGCAGCTCACGAGTGAACGCAGGGCAACCTACCGCGTACAGCAAGTCGCCTGATTCCCCTGGCGCATTCATGTCGACAAAGGGCCCAGCGCGCTGGTCTGATTGACGCCGCGCTTCTCTTCGGTGCTCGATGCGAGTACGAGCGTCTTCTTGCTGTCGTTTGTGAAGAACTTGGCGCTGATCGCGACGAGCTCGTGGATCTGATGATGCGGTGGAGTCGCTGTCGAGGTGGATCCGGCGAGTCGGCGATCTTGGCCTTCGGGGTGGAGAGCGCATGGTGGTTGCGCCCCCACCGGTTTCGTCGCCATCGGCTCGTGCCTGGCGGTCCTGCCGCGGCAACGATGTACTCGGTTGCCGCGGAGTGTCGCCGTTGGCGAGGCCGATGAGATTCTGAATGGTGGCCCTCCATCCGTCGATCTTGTCTTCCGTTGGAGGGTAATCCAGGAGCAGTTGAGCTTGTGCCAAAGCTTCTGCTGGAGTGGTGGGCGGCAGTGGCGAACGGTGCGAGGAGCGGGATATGCTCGGACTTATAACTATGTTAGAAGGAGCGGTATCCCGTCCAGGCGACCGTGTCTCGCTCGTGCCAGCATGTTGACGTGCATGTATGTCTTGAGCACCCCGAGATCCACAAGCTCGATCTTGGCCCAACAAACGTATGGTACTGCGAGTACCATAACGCTGTCGGTCCTGCGCCTCCTGAGATGGGCGCGGAACATGTACGGATGCCGAGGCCTGCGCAGCCTTGTCCTTGGACCTGGTAGCGCCGTGAGCTCCCTCGTCGATGTCCATTCTCCCGTCGGCGTCTGCCCCACCACTCGTTTGCTCCGGTGGTGGTGGGATCGACGTGGACGGAACAGTTGCCGCCGAAGCCTTCTTCTTCGGTGGCATGTCGATGAAGAAGATGAAGATCTAGCTCGTGTGAACGCCGGATCAGGTTCACACAACCTCGACGGCCCCTACCTGGCGCGCCAAAGATGTCAGGGAAGCTGATCCACGAACACCTATGGGACCGGCGGACCGAGCCCCTTTCGGTTCGGCAGGGGGCGGAGATCGCACGAAGAGCGGATCGAGGCGAAGCACACGAGCAGTTTACCCAGCTTCGGAGCTCTCCGGAGAGATAACACTCCTACTACTGCATGTCTGATTGTATTGAGTTCTTGCTCGAGAGCGCTGAGTGCTACAGTACACACGAGCTGCTAACGAGACCGAGCGTGAGTGTTTTCTGGCTTCCAACCCCCTCTCTACGTTGCGCATGGGCCTCCTTTTATATGCTCAAGGGGTCACCGACAGGTGGCAACACAGACAAGGGTAAAAATGGAAAAGGGAATTGCGGTTGGTACAGCTACCTGAACAGTGTATCCTACCTAACCCTGACGGCAGGGGACAAAGGCATTGAATGCCCGTCTGCATCGCCCAAATAGTGCAAAAAGGACTGTCAGGGACGCCACCGCTTGCCATGATGGCGATCTTGTCAGCGTCGCTCGCCACTGTGCACCGTTGGCTGCACAGCCTTCTGCCACGCGCGCCTGGGAAGGCCCCCGGGCGACACGTTGGTGGATGTGCTGGAGCGCGGGTACGGAGTGGTAGCTTGTCGCGGCAAGCGCCTTGCCGCGGTCGTTGTCTTGCCGCGTCCGGAAGCTTGTCGCTCACCGGGCCTTGCCGGGACGCATGGCGCGTCGCGGCAAGTTCCTTGAGATGCCTTGGTTGGCTTCCCGGCAAGCTCCTATTGCCGGGGCCTTGTCTCCTTGGCTTGAATACTTTGTTCTTGAATGGCTCCAAAGGAACCACGGAGGACCTTGGCGGTCGCCCGGCAAGCCTTGCCGCGGGGCGCTGCAACTGCCCGTGCACAAGTTCGGGATACTAGGGTACCCCTACTCTAGTACACCGACATTGGTGATTGTATGACAACTAAAACATGATGACATTGTTGTTTAGTTGTACTCATATTTGGCTGTGAAACTTGAATTTGATGACATAGTTTGTTGTTGGACTGCAATTTGCTTGATGTCTTCGAATGAGAACAAAGCTGACCCGACAGGGCCTCTGCTATTTATTTATTTATATGAGCAAAAGGGGATACCCCCTGATTTCTGTTAATAGAAATCATTAGATGTTCACAACACTACGCCCAGCCTGCTACACAGGTTTCATTCATTACTAGTTTCAGCAAAGTGCTCATGTCGTAGCCACTAAATACATCACGAGTGCTACATACACTGCAAATAAAGAGACAATCATCCTATAGAGCACATCGATTTTGCCCATTATCTTCACAAGCTCTTTCATCTCCTCATTGCTATCAAGGTCGTTCAGCAGCTGTTGCTTGGCCATGATTAGAGGAACTGCACCTTTAACCTTCTGCTCTGCATCTTCCTGTTCTGTCGTTCCTTCAGTTACTTGTCCAACACCCCAACCTGCCGGTATTGGGATTCGTCGGCTAACCAAATAATCAGCGTAGTTGCATTCCCCCACATCAGCAACTTCCCAGAAATACAAATCACATGAATCTTCCCTTTTCTACACGAATAAAATTGGAAGATCATCAACCAAGCAACTGAAGTAGTAGAACAACACTTAAACATATTATTACCCCATGATTCGGGCATTTGTAGAAGACTCGGCCAGGGTTGCGGATTGTGGTTGAGACGCGACGGATGACTCTGCATGGTTTGCAGCAGTGGCACCACACCAACGGCAGCGGGTTGCGATGAGCAATCGGCTGTGGTGCGCGTGCCGACGGGGGTGTGATGAGACCCACAGGCGATGGTATGGGTGGCGACTTGGCGGATATCTGGTTGTTGCCTCCTGAAGAGCAGGTGGACGAGCAGCCAGCGGACATGGTTGCTGCGGCCAGAGCTTCTGATGCTAGGCAGAGTAAGTAGAGAAGAGGAGAAGCGAACGTTGGATATGTCAGTTTCATTACTTGCAGAGTAGCATAGCACCATATATAGTCATAGTCTAGGTTTGGATTCGAACCGACTACAAGAGCACATCTTTCTTTTTTCTAAAACTCGGCAACGTCTCTTTACTGGTACACTAGCTTGTTCTGTACGCCTTCCCAAGTCTTTGATTTTCTTTCCCCTTTTTTGCGAGGAAGGAAGGAGGACAAAATTGAGAGTTCCCCGGACTCGAACCCAAGACCTCTCGGTTGAAAGCCAAGGGTGCTAGTCACTTATGTGGCGAACGTTCCCTGTGAGGAGGACGGCAGACGAACGCATTTTCCTCACAGTTTTCTTCCTATATATAAAAAAGTATGCTACTTGGTGTCCGCTTAGTCAAAAAACGATTGTGCCAACCTTGACCGTTCGATTGACATTCAACGTCTGTCGCGTTTCTTCAATCTCTTCTTCCTTGAGCCGCCAAAGCCAAACCAGCACCGGCGGGACCGCCTGCTCCCGCCTCCCACGGCTGGCTGTGATCTTCCCCGGCTCCTGTTCGTTCCTGTTCGAGGCCTCACCATCGTCCTCCACCTTGGTTCGCTCGCCGCAGCGCCGCCCTCCGGTGTTGTCAACATGGTCAACAACCAAGAGGAATAACGAGATGACTGTACATGGTGAGGATGACAGTAGGGACCCAGCAGCGTGCGCAGTAATTTTGTTTTTTCGGGACGGTGAAGGGTATCAACTAGGTTGTGTGGGACCCGTGGCCCGTCTAGCCTGGGCTTTTATTTCATATGTTTAGCACATGACCAGCCCAGTTTGTTTTTTTCCTTTCTGAAAAATGGCTAGCCAGCTATTTTGTTTTTTGCAGAATAACCAACATTGGCCTACTTGCTTTTCTACGCCCTGCTGGGCCGGAAATCTCTCAAGACGAGGAGGGATGCATTTTGCCCAGAAAATGGGCTATAAGTAATAAGAAATGGGCTATAAGTAATAAGAAATGGGCTATAAGTAATAATAAATGGGCTGTAAAATGAAAAACATATAGCAAACAGGCAATTAGTTCCCAAATACTGTTTTCTTTCGGATTTTGATATTTTAAATTTCATTGTTTTTGTGCGGGTAAAATTTCATTGAATTTAAATTAAGGTATATTTAGATTTAAAATTAATTTGAATCTGGCTAGAAATTTCGGGCTGTATGCTATTTGGGACAGATTTGGAGATTGACTTGTGGGTCTACTAGGTTGACGTGTACTTTGGCTTTGTCAACTTAGTCCACAAACGATTCTAGCAGCAGTGACCATTGGATGTTAATCCAACGGCCGTGCTGCTTCTTCAATATCTGATCTTCTTGCTCCAGCCGCCCAAACCAGCTCTGGTGGGACTGCCTACTCCCGCCTCCCGTGGCCGGCTGTGCTGCCGCACAGGCCGCACTGCCCTACCCTACTTCATTGCTGGCCAAGCCATTCCTCTACTCACCCACACCTCCTGTTATTTTCCGGCGACGGCAGCCGGACCAGTAAACCCTCATACTCCCCACCGTGTGGGCAACCATTGTTGAGTCTTCCCCGGCTCCGTGTTGTTCCCTTCCTAGGCCTCGTCGTCGTCCACCGCCATAGTGCTCTCGGCGCGGCCTGGTCAACATGGTCAACGAACGACATCCATCGGTCATGGACTGTACGCGCAAAATAATGATTCCTCCACCTGACAGCTGAGACCCACCGGAAGGGCCTCTGTATTTCGCGAAAAAATTGTTCCCCCTGCTGACATGTCGGACCCACCAGCTATATCTTCGCACGCAAGGAAGTGCCTCCTTATTACACACAAAAAAATGAATACCCACCCTGCTAGATGGGACCCACCATAGTGGGAGGATGACTTGTGGGCCAACTAAGTTGATGGGGATGGAGGGCTTTGTCAACTTAGTCAATATGAACGATTCTAGCTCCAGTGACCGTACGATGTCCATCCAACGGCCATAGTGCTTCTTCAACCTCTAGTCTTCTTGCTCCAGCCGCCCAAAGCAGTGTCGGTCGTGCCGCGTGCTCCTGCCTCTCGTGGCCGGCTGTGATGCCGCGGAGGCCTCACCGCCCCCTACTACTCCCACCGCTGGCCCAGGGTATCCCTCTACTCACCCACACCCCCTATTATTCTGCGGCAACGGCAGCTCACGCCGTAGCCGAACCAGTGAACCCTCGTACTCCTCTCCGCGCAGGCTACCACTGTTGCATCTTCCCCGGCTCCGCATCGTCCCCTTCCTAGGCCTCGCCGTCGTCCAGACCACTGCCCTGGTGCTCTCGGTGCGGCGTGGTCAACATGGTCAACGACCGACTTCCATCAGAAGAGTACTATACGTGGAGAGGCTAACAGCTGGGTCCAGGCGGCCGCAAGGAAGTGCCTCCTTATTACGCGCAAAATAACTATCCCTCCACCTGACAGTAGGGACCCACCAGACGGGCCACCTTATTTCATGAAAAAATGTTTCCCCCCTGACTGCTGGGACCCACCGGACGGGCCAGCATATTTTGCGAAAAAAACATTCCCCGCGCTGTCAGATTGGACCCACCGGAAGTGCCTCCTTATTACGCACAATAAAATGAATACTCCCCTTGCTAGCTGGGACCCACCATGGTGGGAGGCTGACTTGTGGGCCTACTAAGTTGACTGGGACGGGGGCCTTTGTCAACTTTAGTCAATATGAACGATTCTAGCTCCAGTGACCGTACGATGTCCATCCAACGGCCGTAGTGCTTCTTCAACCTCTGGTCTTCTTGCTCCAGCCGCCCAAAGCAGCACCGGTCGTGCCGCATGCTCCTGCCTCTCGTGGCCGGCTGTGCTCCCGCGGAGGCCTCACCGCCCCCTACTATTCCCACCGCTGGCCAGGCCCTGCGGCGACGGCAGCCTCACACCGCAGCCGAACCAGTGAACCCTCGTACTCCTCTCCACGCGGGCTTCCACTGCCGTGTCTTCCCTGGCTCCCCGTCGTCCCCTTCCTAGGCCTCACCATCATCCACCGCCCAGGTGCTCTCGGTGCGGCATGGTCAACGTGGTCAAGGAACGACTTCCATCAAACGTGGACTATACATGGAGAGGCTGACAGCTGGGTCCACGGCCGCAGCAAGGAAGTGCCTCCTTATTACGTGGAAAATAATGATTCCTCCACCTGACAGCTGGGACCCACCGGACGGGCCACTGTATTTCGCGAAAAAAATGTTTCCCCTTGACTGCTGGGACCCACCAGCTACACTTCGCACGCAAGGAAGTGCGTTCGGGCAAAAAAACAAAATGATTCGCCCCCCTGACCGTTGGGACCCACCAGCAACACCTTCACGCGCAAGGAAGTGCGTCTGGGAAAAAAACGATTCGCCCCCCTGACTGCTCGGACCCACCAGCTACATTTTCACACGCAATGAAGT
>NC_041391.1:702930653-702939816 GCF_002162155.2 Triticum dicoccoides | reverse complement strand
CGGGCAAAAAAAAAAACGATTCGCCCCCCTGACTGTCGTGACCCACCAGCTACATCTTCGCAGGCAAGGAAGTGCCTGACAGTCGGGACCCACCTGGTCGAAGCGTATGTAGCATTGTCATTCTGGTCGCGAACGTGTACGTACATACTGGTCGTTGTAGAGGCGCGCACGTGTCGTAGTAGAGGCGCGCACGTAGCATGTATACGTACGTACAGCGGCGAGGGTGCAAGAAAGAAAATACCACCACGTACGTACATACAGGCAGGGTCTCGAACGCCTACTTGCGCATATGTACGGCCAGGGCTTGTGTACATGGCTGCGTCGGAACGGAGAAACAGCATCGTCGTTGTGTTCATGGGAAGGCAACAGAATGCGTCGTGTTCATGGGGAGGCAACGGAATGCGTCGTGTTCATCGGGAGGCAACGGAACGCGTGGGAGCCAACCGGCTTGGACGGAACAGGCGATGGAAACGAGGCCTGGCGTACCGCAAAATGGAGGAAACGGACCTCCTATGTTCGGAACGGGGTCCTGTTGATCGGGAGGGGTGTGGCGTACCGTAAAACGGAGGAAACAGACCTCCTACGGTCAAAACGAGGGTCATGTTGATCGGGAGGGGTGTGGCGTACCGCAAAACGGAGGAAACGGACCTCCTATGGTCGAAACGGAGGTCCTGTTGATCGGGAGGGGTGTGGCATACCACAAAACGGATGAAACGGACTTGTGTTGCAGCACTACGGTCGAAACGGGGGTCCTGTTCATCGGGAGGGGTGTGGCGTACCGCAAAACGGGACTCCACAGGATACTGTTCATCTCCACCGTCGACCTCCTCCAGCCTCCACGGGCTACCGTCGACCTCCTCCAGCCTCCACGGGCTCCTGTTCATCCAGCCTCCATCGCACGCTACTCCACCGGCTACTATTCAACCACCCCTCCACCGTCTACTATTCATCCAGCCCTCCACCGTCTACTGTTCATCCAGCCCTCCACACCACGAGGTCCTGTTCAACCACCCCTCCACGGCCACCCCTCCACCGTCTACTGTTCATCCAGCCCTCCACACCACGGGGTCCTGCTCATCCAGAGGCAACGCCACCGCTCACTGTTCATCCAATCGATCAGCTTCAGTTAGCAGCAGTAGTGAAGGAATCGCTCCATCGGGTTCAGTTAACAGCCATCGATTGATCGCTCGGGTTCAGTAACGCGTAGCCTGCAGTGCAATCGCTCAGGTTCAGTTAGAGCCCAACGCCTCGTTCGGGTTCAGTTAGAGCCAACGCCTCGCACACACGGGTGTACGAGAGAAACGCGAATCGCTCGGCCCCCGACCTCCCATCGTAACCGGCAACTCCCCGAAATTTTCCTCCCCCTCGCTTCTACCACGGTTTTTTCCGTCATGGACGGCCCAAAGAATGTCATGCAGCTGCGTCTCTGGCCCGCCCAGGACGAAAAGCCCATTTTCTATCATGATTTTTTCCATAGAAGTAGGAGCCCACCACATCTATGATGATACCGGGTTTTGTCACAATTATCGTCATAGAAGTGTCATATGTATGACAGAAAAAAATTCATGCGGCCCAAAATGTCACGGATGTGTCTTTTTTTGTAGTGAATTGCCTCAATCCAGAAGCGACGAGGCGTCTTGTATTCATCAAGCATAGTGCAAGCCATTTCAGCGAGGGTTCTATTCTTGCGCTCCACGACGCCATTCTGCTGAGGAGTATAAGGAGCAGATAACTCATGAGTAATACCAAGTTCATCAAGATAGCTATCAAGACCGGAATTCTTGAACTCAGTCCCATTGTCAGTTCTGACGTGCTTGATCTTCACACCAAAGTTGGTTGAAGCCCTCGAGGAAAATCGTTTGAAGACTTTCTGCACTTCATGTTTGTAAGTGACAATGTGCACCCATGTGTAACGAGAATAATCATCAACAATAACAAAGCCATATAGACATGCATCATTCAGAATTGCAGGATAATGGTTAGGACCAAAGAGATCCATGTGAAGCAATTCAAATGGTCGAGTGGTGGTCATGATAGTCTTCGCTGGATGCTTGGCCTTTGTCATCTTTCCAGCTTCACAAGCTCTGCATAAGTGATCTTTGAGGAATTTGACATTCTCAATGCCAATGACATGCTTCTTCTTTGCAAGCGTGTGCAAATTCCTCATGCCAGCATGACCAAGTCATCGATGCCATAGCCAGCCTTCTGAAGCTTTTGCAAGTAAGCACACGGCTGGTTGTGGTCCTGTAGAGAAATCAACAATATACAGGTCTCCTCTCCTAAAGACTTCGAAGACTTTGGAATGGTCAGCTTCCATGATCACAACACAATGATATCTTCCAAAGACAACAACCATATCAAGATCACAAAGCATTGAGACAGACATGAGGTTGTATCCTAAGAACTCGACAAGCATGACTTTGTCCATGTGTCAATCCTTTGAGATTGCAACCTTACCTAGACCCAATACCTGACTTTTGCCTTTGTCAGCGAAGATGATATGCTTCAGATGTGACGGTGATAAAGGATCATCCATCAATAGATTCTTGTCACCAGTCATGTGACTCGTACATCCACTATCGAGGACCCACTCGTTTGCTTTGGGTTGATCATCCTGCAGATGAATTAGTTTAACTTACAAACTCATATACTTCATCAGTGAAGAATATGACATCAATATCATCAGATCAATTTCATCAAGCAACAGATAAATGAGTATGAGGACGTGTGAAATGAACAGTCATTTCTTCATGATTAGCATGCGTCCTTTCAGGCACATTCAGGTCTCCAACAAATTCTTCAGACGTTTTGAGCACGTCTGGAGACCTGACCCTGCATAAGAGATTAGTTCTTTTTCTTCACCACCCACATCTGAAGGGGTGGCAAAGAATTCATCACTCTGCGTGCACCATATGAGAAAGGTGGCATAGAAGCCAGTCCGCTTCGTTTCACATAAGAGGGGTTAGGGTAAGCATATGAATAAGCAGAGAAATTCTTCGAGGACTTATGAACATAATGATTTGAAGAATAATACTCATATTCATAGCCCTTAGCTCTACCCTGCGTAATAGAAGGGTTAGCACGATGATCATCATATGAGGATTTTGATCCTTTTGAGGAATTTGATCCATGTGAAGAATTAGGTCCATATGAAGAATTGGATTTGGGGTTCCTGTTCTTGACTGGTGGTGTCATGAGGACATTCACCTGAAGACTTTCAAGATAACTTTTGGGAACCTAGATTTTCTTCATAGGGGAACCGTTCCTACAGTTAGTGCCAACATATCTAGCAAATGCTTCACCATTCTGATTCTTGAACAGTTTATAGTTGGAGTCAAATGACTCATCAGAAGAATGAGGAGATTCACATGTAAAGCCAGATAAATTGGATGGATCAACTGGAGGTCCCTTTGCAGCAACCCATGAGGTTTTGGGGTACTGCTCAGGCTTCCAATATGTTCCATCAGCATTGAGTTTCCTCTCAAAGGCAATACCCTCTTTCCTAGGGTTCCTGTTGAGGATCTGCTTTTTATGCACATCAAGAGAATCTGATGCCCTTTGAGGCTTTTGTACATGCCTGTCGTGTACAATTCCTTCAGCCCTGCATCAGTGGTACTAGCAATGTCCTCAGATGAGGAATTAGTGATAACAGAGACAGGTGAAGAATTTGTAACATTTGAAGCATTTGAACATTTAGGTGAAGAATTAGTAGATTCACGTTCAATGCACTTCAGACATGGAGGAATAAATTCTTCCTGAGTAGTGCTGATTTGTTGAGCAAGTAATGGATCACGCTCCTTCTGAAGATCTTCATAACTCACTCTTAGCTTCTCAAGATCTTGCTTCCTTTGAAGAAATTCATAAGAAAGCTTCTCGTGATCAGATAAGAGAGTGTTATGATGACTTTGAAGATTGTCAAACTTAGACTAAAGTCTCTGAAGATTTTCAGTTAAGTCTTTAGTGTGATCCATTTCTTCACCCAACATATCATCACTTTTGTCTAGCATGTTTTGAAGCTTTTCAATAGCCTTTTGTTGTTTCACAGCAATCTTAGCAAGTTTAGAGTAGTTGGGCTTAAGATTTTCATCAGATTCATCCTCACTAGATTCAGAGGAGGGGTATTTAGTTACCTTGGCACCCTTTGCCATGAAGCAATAGGTGGGAGCATAGTTATCATTGCCTTCATCAGCATTGTTGGTGTTGCCATTTTCTTCAGAGTTGAAGATAGACTTGCTGACGAATGCGGTAGCAAGAGCTAGGCTTGCCACACCAGACTCGGACTCCTCGGATGCCTCCTCTTCCTCATGATCCTCAGATTCAGCCTCAGAATCCATTTCCTTGCCAATGAATGCCCGAGCTTTCTTGGAGTTGCTCTTCTTGTGAGATGAAGGCTTCGAGGATTTTGATGATGAAGACTTTGAAGATTTCTTCTTCTTGACATCATCAGAACTGTAATCCTTGTATTTCTTCTTCTTTAGTTCCTTGTCCCACTGAGGACAATCTTGAATGTAGTGACCAGGTTTCTTGCATTTGTGGCATAGCCTCTTCTTATAGTCACTAGATGAGGAATCGTTGCTCCTTGAGGATTTTCCAAAGCGACCACGTCTTGAGAACTTCTGAAATTTCTTCACGAGTAGTGCTAGTTCTTGGCTCAGTTCTTCAGGATCACCAAGGCTGCTAGTAGAGTCGTCTTCTTCAGACTCAGAGACTGCCTTGGCCTTCAGAGCACGTGGTTTGCCATAGCTCGAACCATAGAGATCTCTCTTCTCAGCAAGCTGGAACTCATGAGTGTTTAGCCTCTCAAGGATATCAGCAGGATCAAGTGACTTGTAATCAGCACGCTCTTGAATCATCAGTGCTAGAGTGTCAAATGAAGAATCGAGCGATCTCAGGAATTTCTTCACCACCTCATGGTTGGGTGATATTAGTGGCGCCAAGCGCTTGAAGCTCATTTGAGATATCGTGAGGCAATCGAAGGTTTGCTGAACATTTTCATTGTTGAGTCTTTTGAAGCGGTTGAAGAGATTGCGAAGAACATCGACACAAGAGTCACGTTGAGTTGAGACTCCTTCATTTACTTTGGAGAGCCTATCCCAGATAAGCTTAGCAGTTTCCAAAGCACTCACTCTACGATATTGCCCTTTGCTCAGATGGCCACATATGATATTCTTTGCTTGAGAATCGAGTTGCTTGAATCTCTTCACATCAGCAGCATTCAGGGAAGGTGTGACTGAGGGAACACCATTTTCCACAACATACCAGAGATCGTTATCAATTGCCTCAAGATGCATTCGCATCTTATTCTTCCAGTAGGGGTAGTCCGTTTCATCGAAGGTAGGACACCCAGCAGAGACCTTGATCATACCTGCGGTCGACATAACTGAAACTCCAGGTGGTTAAACCAAAATCACACAGAATAAGGGAGTACCTTGCTCTGATACCAATTGAAAGTGCGTTATATCGACTAGAGGGGGGGTGAATAGGCGATTTTTATGAATTCTTCACTGAGGAATTTGCTGGTGAGGAAATTCTTAAATGAAGAACTACTTGCAGCGAAATAAGTACTCAAAAGTAAACATAGCAGAACACATGCATAGTCATCATGATGAAATGAAGACAAGCACAGAGTACAGAAAGCGTAAACACGGGATAACACAAGATGAAGACGGACAGACTGAAGAAATTGAACTGAGGAAATTGAGAAAGTCTTTAGTCAAAGTCTTCAAACAGATATGAACAAGCACACAACAACAGAGATGAGGAAATAAAAGAGTTGAGGAAATAGAACCAGTAAGCTCGGTGAAGACAATGATTTGGTAGACCAGTTCCAACTGTTGTCTCAGTTGTACATCTGGTTGGAGCGGCTGAGTATTTAAACTCGAGGACACCCAGTCCCGGACACACAGTCCTCACCGTATTCTCCTTGACCTAAGGTCACACAGACCTCGCCCAATCACTCGTGGTAAGTCTTCAGGTGACTTCCGAACCTTCACAAACTCGGTCACTCGGCGATCCACAATTCCTCTTGGATGCACTAGACCTTGACACCTAACTGTTTGGAAGAAGAATAGTCTTCAAAGGAAACAAGCGTCGGACACACGCAGGATCAATCTCTTCAGTGATGCTCAATCACTTTGGGGTTTGTAGGTTTGGGGTTTGGGTTTTCCTCACTTGATGATTTTCGCTCAAAGTCCTCGGAGGATGGGTTGCTCTCAAATGACAAGTGTCGGTTTCTCTCAGAGCAGCCAACCAGCTAGTGGTTGTAGGGGGCGGCTATTTATAGCCTAGGGAGCAGCCCGACATGATAAGACATAAATGCCCTTGTCTGATATGACCGTTAGGTGGGTAGATATTTTGGGACAGCTGGCGTGTAACACAACAACGGTCGGAATATTTGACTCTCAAATACCTCAGGGCTATCATGTTCCTCACTTTGTAGGCAATCCGCACTGGCAAATTCCTAACTCCTTAGTCAGAACAAATTCCTCAGAGACCAGAAGAACTTCGTCTCTGTCACTGAAGAATATGACTGAACTGTGTGAGATTTCCAATGGCTTCACTCGAAAGGATTGGTAGGTGTAGGATTTTGAGTTGAGCATCACATGGGAATTTTTCCTTAGTATTACCTCGACCCCTTTAACAGTACGGTGTTTCCTATGACTCAAGAAAGAGAAAATGAAACAGTTGAAACAAAAGTTTTCACGCTTCATGTTCCTCGAATGATTGCCAAGTCTTCAAGGTCACACCAATTTCTTCACTTTCAAAGTCTTTAGAAAGTCTTTGGAAATCCAAAGTCTTCAGTTGAAGAACTTCATTTTTAGGGGTCGACTTTCCCTGTAAATATCAAACTCCTCATAGACTTATAGACCTGTGTACACTCACAAACGCATCAGTCCCTTAACCTATAAGTCTTCAATACACCAAAATCACTAAGGGGCACTAGATGCACTTACAGGAGACAACCCAATATTTACCCTTACTGTTTTTGTGTGTTTACATGATTAAGTTACTATAGTAATCATGTTTTAAAGCTTTTGTTTCAATAAAGTGCCAAGTAAGACCTTTGGTAAGAATTGGGTGAAAGTTAATGTGATCTTGTTGTAAAAAACAGAAACTTTGCGCTCATGAGATTAGCTATCAATTTTTGCAGAAGAGTGATTTGGAGTTTATTCTTTTTGCAGAAGATTAATAGACAACTTCCTCGCGTCCACCAATTTATTTCATAATTTTTGGAGTATCAGAAGTATGGTTGCTGTTCAGATCATTACAGACTGTTCTGTTTCTGACAGATTCTGTTTTCATCGCATAGTTTGCTTGTTTTCTAGTTTCTATGGCTTATATTTCTCAATATAAATTGTAGAAATGATATGGTACAGTAGGCATTGTGTGATAACAATTATGAACCTTGTCTTTGACAGTACCAAAGTGAATGGTTTACTTTTTATCATACTAACCCATCTCACGAAGTTCTGTTAAGTTTTGTGTGATTGAAGTTTTCAAGCTTTGGGTGAGATATCGATATGAGGAGAATAAGGAGTGGAAAGACCCTAAGCTTGGGGATGCCCAAGGCACCGCAAGGTAATATTCAAGGAAGACTCAAGCGCCTAAGCTTGGGGTTGCCCCGGAAGGCATCTCCTCTTTCGTCTTCAAAACTATCGGTATACCTTACTCGGAGCTATATTTTTATTCGTCACATGATATGTGTTTTGCCTGGAGCGTACTTTCAATTTTACTTGCTGTTTGAATAAAATCATTGGATCTGAAATCTTGAATGAAAAAGAATCCTCCCATGGATAGTTAATTATTTGACTACTCATTGTTCTTCACTTATATCTTTCTGGAGTAGTTTGTCATTTACTCACATGCTTCATGTATATCCTATGAGTAAATGGTTGAATGAATTGAATATCATAAATCTGAATTTATATATGTTTCATATGCTTATAACATGGGGAGTAATGACTTCACACATAATAAGTATAGGTAGTAAACTTATTGAAAGTTAGCAAACGCAGAATTGGTCACTTGAACAATTCATGAAAGAATATTGAAGGAATAGAGATTTCACATATAAATATACTATCTTGGACATCTTTTGTAATTGTGAGCACTCATTAAAATATGACATGATAAAAAGTTGATGTTGGACAAGGAAGACAACTTAATGGGTTATGTTTTCCTATATCCGAAAAGTTATATTGTCTTGGATCATCCAACATGATGAGCTTGCCTTTCCCTCTCATGCTAGCCAAATTCTTTGCACCAAGTAGAAATACTACTTGTGCTTCCAACATCCCTTAAACCAGTTTTGCCATGAGAGTCCATCATACCTACCTATGGATTGAGTAAGATCCTTCAAGTCAGTTGTCGTCGATGCATGCAATAAAAATTGCTCTCTAAATATGTATGATCTATTAGTGCGAAGAAAATAAGCTTTATACGAACTTGTGATAGGGAAGAAATAAAAGCGACGGGCTGCATAATAAAGGTCTTTATCACAAGCGGCAATATAAAGTGACGTTCGTTTGCATTAAGATTTTTTGCATCCAACCATAAAATCGCATGACAACCTATGCTTCCCTCTGCGAAGGGCCTATTTTTTAGTTTTATCTTCTACCCTTATACAAGAGTCATGGTGATCATCACCTTTCCTTTTACACTTTTTTTCCTTTGGCAAGCACTTTGTGTTGGAGCGATCTGGATATATATATCCACTTGGATGTAGGTTTTCATAAAGTATTATTGTTGACATTACCCTTGAGGTAAAAAGTTGGGAGGCAAAACTATAAGCCCCTATCTTTCTCTGTGTCCGATTAAAACTTTGAACCCATAAATATCATGTGAGTGTTAGCAATTGTGAAAGATTAAATGATAGTTGAGTATGTGGAGTTTGCTGAACCAAAGCTCTTACATAGACCCTTCCCGAAAATAAGATGAATTGCAATTGTTTGATGACTAAGAGCATGGTTTGTTAGTTTTCAAGAAAGTTTATGATCTATACTTTAACATGTGAATAGCTTGATCATGAGAAGTTTTATGAGTTGAGCTACTGTTATGATATATAATGATGCTAGAAAAGGTGATTGAAATTATCATTGATCAAACTTGTGCACCTTCTAGCCTTCACACTTTATAAATTATTTCCTTTATCATTTACCTACTC
>NC_041391.1:702917651-702930431 GCF_002162155.2 Triticum dicoccoides | reverse complement strand
CCCCTTGACGTGAAACCGACGCCAAAAATTTCTATAAATACGGAAACCCCCAGAAAGAAACCTAGATGGGAATTTCCGCCGCCGCAAGCCTCTGTAGCCAGGAGAAATCAATCTAGGCCCTCTCCGGCAACCTGCAGAAGGGGCCATCATCACCGGAGGCCATGGGGAAGGATCCCGGAGGGGCCATCATCGCCATGATGGCCAAGATCCAGAGGGAGAACCTCTCCCCATCCAGGGCGGAGGCCATGGAGGAGGAAGCACAAAGGGGGAGAACCTCTCCTCCTCTCTCTTGGTGGCACCGGAGTGCCATCGGGAGGGGAATTATCACCGTGGTGATCGTCTTCATCAACATCACCATCATCATCACCATCCTCATCTCTTTTACGCGGTCCACTCTCCCGCACCCCACTGTAATCCCTACTTGAACATGGTGCTTTATGCCACATATTATGATCCAATGATGTGTTGCCATCCTATGATGTTTTGAGTAGATATCCTTTGTCTTTGGGTTGATTGATGATCTAGATTGGTATGAGTTGTATGTTTTATTTTGGTGTTGTCCTATGGTGTCCTCCGTGTCGCACAAGCGTGAGGATTCCCACTGTAGGGTGTTGCAATACGTTCATGATTCGCTTATAGTGGGTTGCTTGAGTGACAGAAGCATAAACCCGAGTAAGGGGGTTGTTGCGTATGGGATAAAGGGGACTTGCTATGTTAATGCTATGGTTGGGTTTTACCTTAATGATCTTTAGTAGTTGCGGATGCTTGCTAGAGTTCCAATCATAAGTGCATATGATCCAAGAAGAGAAAGTATGTTAGCTTATGTCTCTCTCTCTCATATGAAATTGCAATGACGACTATCGGCCTTGTTAACAATTGCCTAGGATAATTCCGCACACCGACCCATCATTATACCACACTCGCTATTTACAATATTAAGTAATATATTCTAAATTTATTATAACAACACCTACTTTTATGTTTTAGCTCTCCGATATCATGCAAAGTTATCCTCTTCATACCCACAACGTAGTTTTATTTCCCATTTCTAGTTGGAAGCAAATGTTCGGTGTACGTAGAGTCGTATTAGTGGTAGATAGGACTTGGGAGAATATTGATCTTACCTTTAGCTCCTTGTGGGTTCGACACTCCATACTTATCACTTCCACCATTGGGAATTGCTACGATGATTCCCTGCACTTGGGGATTATCAGGGAGGCCCGTCGTTGGAAGGGGAGGATGCGGCAGAAGAGCATGATCTGCACCACATTAGTGAGACCAACATTCTTGCCTAGGACATTGGTGATGCACGTCTGCAGCGTCTACACCTCCATCTGGGACCCCTAGTCGAGGCCCTTAGCGGTCCACGAAGTGAGCCTCGTGGGGGCTCCGGATCTGAACTCTGGAATTGCCGCCCAGTTGGTGCGCCACGGCTCGGTGATGTAAAACCACTCTTGTTGCCAGACCTTGACGGTCTCGATGAAGGCCCCCTTGGGCCATGTGCCATTGGGAAGCTTGCTTATCATGTCCCCGCCGCAGTCCGCATGCTTCCCGTCGACCACCTTCGGCTTCACATTGAAGATTTTTAGCCATAGGCCGACGTGTGGGGGATGCGGAGTAAAGCCTCACACACGACGATGAACGCCGAGATGTGGAGGAAAGAATTCGAGGCAAGAAAATGGAAATCTAGCCCGTAATAGAACAGGAGTCCCCGGACGAAGGGGTGGAGTGGAAAACCTAGCCTTCTAAGGAAATGGGGGAGGAAGACGACCCTTTCATCGGACTCTGGAGTGGGATGATTTGACCCTCGT
Source organism: Triticum dicoccoides (assembly GCF_002162155.2). NCBI lineage: Eukaryota > Viridiplantae > Streptophyta > Magnoliopsida > Poales > Poaceae > Triticum > Triticum dicoccoides. The sequence continues at coordinate 702,928,620 of NC_041391.1, read as the reverse complement.
CAGGGAGCCTGTGCGCAATGTCTGCGGCCAGGTACCCCGCGCTCTAGAGATTCTTCACCTCCTTCTCCGTGATGGAGGACGCCTCCCACTTGCCCTTGGAACCGGATCCGTCCATGGCTGGAGAGGCTGGTGGCGGTAGGGAAGAAGAAATCTCCTTTCGGGTGCTGGAGCTTGGGAGATTGGAAAGCAGAGGCTGGAAGAAGGCGTGGGGAAGAAAGGAGGAATCTGTTGCCCTCTTATAAGCGGTAAAAATGCCAACCGTCCCCCACTTATGCCTTGAAACTCGCCTATTCCCAATGTAAGCATGCGCCGTAAGCGGTTGGGTTACCCAAATCTTATTCATGAGCAATCCCGTAATAAGTGGGCACGATCTCTGTTTTGACAAGACGGGCCAAGGGGGCTCGACCTCGAAACACGGAACGTGGAGTGTGAAAACGGTTCAAAACACCGAAGGTTCAAGTCTGACGCTTCACCGAAAAAAGTTGTCAGTAAAGACACTATTCCTACTTTTTATATATCCTTCCTTCGCAGCTAAGGGTTGTGTTAATTGGGCAAAGCCGAATACAATTCTTTTGTGGAGGAAAGCTGATGTATATTGTTCAAGGAGAGGAACCCGCCTCGCAATGCCAAAGACAATCTGTGCGTCGAACACATCGTCATTGAAGTTTGGTTCAGGGGCTACTGAGGGAGTCCTGGACTAAGGGGTCCTCGGGCATCCGGTCTATTCTATATGGGCCGGACTAATGGGCCGTCAAGATACAAGGAAGAGGACCACCTCTCGTATCCGGTTAAGACTCCCGTATGCGTGAACGACAAGTTTAAGTGTCCGGATATACTATTTCCTTTTGTTGAACCGACTTTGTACAACCCTAGGCCCCTCCGATATCTATATAAACCGGAGGGTTTAGACCGAAGGCAGGACCAGAACATTGATAGGCTAGCCAAGCTAGGGTTTAGACATTACGATCTCGAGGTAGATCAACTCTTGTAACCTCTATACCCCTCGAATATAATCAAGCAGGAGTAGAGTTTTACCTCCATTAAGAGGGCCTGAACCTGGGTAAACATTGTGTCCCTTCGATTATTGTTACCAACGATCCGCATACATACGGCTTGCCCCCCCCCCCCTACCCGAGATCTGCTGGTTTTGACACCGAAAACGAGGAAGAAAGCATGAAGCGTTGTTACTAGGATCATGAAGTCATGGGTCTAATAATGTTTCTTAAGGGTCATGGCCTTAGTGGGTTAGGTTGTATAGTTTTTTGAAAAGAAGTTAGGTTGTATAATTCAATGTTAGTAGCAACGAGAACATGCGCAAGTCGATTCAACTATTGATAAGATTAGATTTTCCACCTTGGAGAAAATTAATTATGAACATGAAATTGAGAATTTCATTTCAAAATACAAGAAAGATGATGCTTTTCACTGTAACATGAGGAGCACTTTAACGTTGCCTCTATTTTAGCATTATTATTTATATTATTAAATATTGTAAGAAATAACATGCATTTTGAAGCTATATAACGAAAGGAAAATATGATTGTGTTATCTCATATTCCAATTATTGGGCCTCATTTTACATTTCGCATAGGGGCCTCAAAATTCTGGAGATGGCCCTATATCCATCAACCAAGACGCGTTTATGAAGGGTCTCTCGCCTAGGATAACTGCTCTCTGGTAGTAGATGGTCAAACTGCCACATCAGAAGCAGATCCCTTCCCTCCTCCTTAAACTCAATATTTTGTGGGCATTTGATTCCGTTGCCTAGCCCTTCCTCTTGGTTATCCTTTGCCATTGAGGGTTAGATGGACTAACTTGATCACATGCTACTGCGTACCACCTCTTCTCGAGTGTTGATAATGGAAGCCCATCAGACCCGATCGTGATGGAAATATGCCCTAGAGGCAATAATAAATTGGTTATTATTATATTTCCTTAATCATGATAAAGGTTTATTATTGATGCTAGAATTTTATTGACCGGAAACTTAAATACATGTGTGGATACATAAACAATTACCGTGTCCCTAGTGAGCATATACTAGACTAGCTCGTTGATCAAAGATGGTTAAGGTTTCCTAACCACAGACATGACTTGTCATTTGATAACGGGATCACATCATTAGGAGAATGATGTGATGGACAAGACCCATCCGTTAGCTTAGCATATGATCGTTCAGTTTATTGCTACTGCTTTCTTAATATCAAATACATGTTCCTTCGACCATGAGATCATGCAAGTCCCGGATACCGGAGGAATACCTTGTATGCTATCAAACGTCACAACATAACTGGGTGATCATAAAGATGCTCTACAGGTATCTCCGAACTTGTCTGTTGAGTTGGCGTGAATCGAGATTGGGATTTGTCACTCTGTGTCTCTGGACCCTCTCGGTAATGCACATCACAAGAAGCTTGCAAGCAAAGTGAATAAGGAGTTAGTTGCAAGATGATGTATCATGGAACGAGTAAAGAGACTTGCCGGTAACGAGATTGAACTAGGTATAGAGATACCGATGATCAAATCTCGGAAGTAACATACCGGCAGACAAAGGGAATTACGTATGTTGTCATAAAGGTTCAACCAATAAAAGATCTTCGTGGAATATGTAGGCATCAATATGGGCATCCAGGTACCGCTATTGGTTATTGACCGGAGAGGTGTCTCGATCATGACTACATAATTCCTGAACCCGTAGGGTCGCACACTTAACGTTCGTTAACGCTAGAGTAGTATTGGGATATTTGATGAGTGGTAACACAATGTTGTTCGGAATCCCGGATGAGATCCCTGACATCACGAGGAGTCTCGGAATGGTTGAGAGGTAAAGATTTATATATGGGAAGTCATATTTTGGGTTCCAGAAAAAGGTGCAGTTTTTTCGGTATTGTACCGGGAATCTTCCAGAAGGTTCCGGAGGGGTCCGGAAGTCCAAAAGTGGGTCCACCACGACCCAAGGGATAGCATGGGCTGCGGGGAGGTTCCCTGGCCTTATTTGGCTAGGCGCACCAATTCCTCAAAAGCCCATGTGGCTAGGGAAGGCAAAAAAGGAAGGAGTCCTAGTAGGAATAGGATTGGACTTGGAGTCCAAGTCCTCTCCCCCCTTGGCTGCGCCCTAGGGTTTGGAGGGGTTGTTCCCCACGCCCTCCACCTATATATAGGAGGGGTGCCCCAAGAGGATACACCAAGCCCTTAGCGCCTCTTTCTCTCTCTCTCTCTCTCTCTCTCTCTCTCTCTCTCTCTCTCTCTCTCTCTCTCTCTCTCTCTCTCGTTACTCTGTAGTTCCACCGCCTCGTCCCGGCGATGTTTAGCGAAGCGCTGTTGGTGCTCCACCACCATCATCACCACCACGCCATTGTGTTGGTTGTGATCCCATCTACTTCTGCTCTCCCGCTTGCTCGATTAAGGAGGAGACATCATCGAGCCGCACGTGTGCTAAACTCGGAGGTGACATCCGTTCGGTACTAGATCGGTTGGATCGTGATGGGATCGCGAAGAGTACGACTACATCATCCGTGTGATAAAAGCTTCTGCTTAGAGACCTACAAGGGTATGTAGATGCTCTCCCCCTCTCGTAGCTATGCATCTCCATGGATAGATCTTGCATGTGCGTAGATTTTTTTTGTTTCCAATGCAATGTTCCCAAACAGTGGCATCATGAGCGTAGTTGTAACAATAAAATAAAGTTTCTACAATCTTATCGTGGAGGTGAATATTTAAGTTACGAGTTTGGAATTCATTTAAAACAATGTGGAATTGTTTCACAACTCACGCCACCTGCAACACCACAGCGTAATGGTGTGTTCGAACGTCGTAACTGTACTTTATTAGATATGGTTCGTTCTATGATGTCTCTTACCGATTTTCCTTTATCATTTTGGGGTTATGCATTAGAGACAGCCGCATTCACGTTTAATAGGGAACCGTCCAAATCCGTTGAGATGACACCATATGAACTATGATTTGGCAAGAAACCTAAAGCTGTCATTTCTTAAGGTTTGGGGATGCGACGCTTATGTCAAAAGGCTTCAACCTGATAAGCTCGAACCCAAATCGGAGAAGTGCGTCTTCATAGGGACCAAGAATGCCCGCCCCTACATATTATTGAGTCCGCTCCTAGTGTGCCTTTTCCAGTTAGTCTCCCCTCATACCGCGATTGAGGGAGACCAATCTTATTAAGGTCGGGAATTAAGTTAACACAAAACCCAATGACCTCCTCTGTTTGATGGCCTGTGGAGATGCTTCCTTCTGGCCTAGCATGGTTATGAACATATTTCTTTAAGACTCCCATGAACCTCTCAAAGGGGAACATATTGTGTAGAAATACAGGGCCAGAATGACAATCTCTGACAATCTCATCGACTAGATGAACTAGGACGTGCGTCATGATATTGAAGAAGGAAGGTGGGAACACCAGCTCGAAACTGACAAGACATTGCGCCAGATCACTCCTTAACCTTGGTAGGATTTCTGGATCGATCACCTTCTGAGAGATTGCATTGAGGAATGCACATAGCTTCAAAATGGCTAATCGAACATTTTCCGGTAGAAGCCCCCTCAATGCAACTGAAAGCAGTTGCGTCATAATCACATGGCAGTCATGAGACTTTAGGTTCTGGGACTTTTTCTCTGCCATATTTATTGTTCCCTTTATATTCGACAAGAAGCCAGACGGAACCTTCATATTGAGAAGCAATTAAAAGAAGATTTCCTTCTCTTCTTTGGTAAGAGCATAGCTGGCACGACCATCATACTGCTTTGGAGGCATGACGTCTTTTTCGTGCACACGTTGTTGGTCCTCCCATGCCTCTGGTGTATCTTTTGTCTTCCCATACACTCCCAAGAAGCCTAGCAGGTTCACGCAAAGATTCTTTGTCACATGCATCACGTCGATTGTAGAGCGGACCTCTAGGTCTTTCCAATAGGGTAGGTCCCAAAATATAGATTTCTTCTTCCACATGGGTGCGCGTCCCTCAGCGTCATTCGGAACAGATAGTCCTCCAGGCCCCTTTCCAAAGATTACTTGTAAATCATTGCCCATAGCAAGTATGTGATCACCAGTACGGACGGCGGGCTTCTTCTTGTGATCTGCCTCGCCTTTGAAATGCTTGCCTTTCTTTCGACATTGATGGTTGGTCAGAAGAAATCGATGATGCCCCAGGTACACATTCTTCATGCATTTGTCCAAATATATACTTTTGGTGTCATCTAAACAATGCGTGCATGCGTGGTATCCCTTGTTTGTCTGGCCTGAAAGGTTACTGAGAGCAGGCCACTCATTGATGGTTACAAACAGCAACACATGTAGGTCAAATTCCTACTGGTCTTGCTCATCCCACACACGTACACCTTTTCCATTCCACAGCTATAAAAGTTCTTCAACTAATGGCCTTAGGTACACATCAATGTCGTTGCCGGGTGGCTTAGGGCCTTCAATGAGAACTGGCATCATAGTGAACTTCCGCTTCATGCACAACCAAGGAGGAAGGTTATAGATACATAGAGTCACGGGCCAGGAGCTATGATTGTTGCTCTGCTCCCCAAAAGGATTAATGCCATCCGTGCTTAAGCCAAACCATACGTTCCTTGCATCACCTGCAAAGTCCCCCCACTTTCTCTCGATTTTTCTCCACTGCGACCCGTCAGCGGGTGCTCTCAACTTCTCGTCTTTTTTACAGTCTTCTTTGTGCCATCGCATCAACTTGGCATGCTCTTTGTTTCTGAACAGACATTTCAACCGTGGTATAATAGGAGCATACCACATCACCTTGGCAGGAACCCTTTTCTTGGGCCGCTCACCCTCAACATCACCAAGATCATCTCGTCTGATCTTATACCGCAATGCACCGCATACCGGGCATGCATTCAAATTCTCGTATGCACCACGGTAGAGGATGTAGTCATTAGGGCATGCATGTATCTTCTGCACCTCCAATACTAGAGGGCATAGAACATTCTTTGCTCCGTACATACTGTCGGGCAATTCGTTATCCTTTGGAAGCTTCTTCTTCAATATTTTCAGTAGCTTCTCAAATCCGTTGTCAGATACACCATTGTCCGCCTTCCACTGCAGCAATTCCAGTGTGGTACCAAGATTTGTGTTGCCATCTTCGCAATTTGGGTAAAGCCCTTTTTTGTGATCCTCTAACATGTGATCGAACTTCAACTTCTCCTTTTCACTTTCTCATTGTCTCTTTGCATCAATAATGACCCGGCGAAGGTCATCATCGGGCACATTGTCTGGTTCCTCTTGATCTTCATCTTCCCCCGTTGTAGCATCACCGTATTCTGGAGGCACATAGTTGTCATCATCCTCTTCTACTTTGTTGTCTTCCATCATAACCCCTCTTACTCCATGCTTGGTCCAAACAATATAGTGTGGCGTGAAACCCTTCATAAGCAGGTGGGTGTGAAGGATTTTCCGGTCTGAGTAAGACTTTGTATTCCCACATATAGGGCATGGACAACACATAAAACCATTCTGCTTGTTTGCCTCAGCCACTTCGAGAAAATTATGCACGCCATTAATGTACTCGGAGGTGCGTCTGTCACCGTACATCCATTGCCGGTTCATCTGCGTGCATTATATATAATTAAGTGTGTCAAAAACCATTACAGAACATCATGAATACATAAATGACCAAATTAATAGAAGTTCATCAGCACATTAAAACCAAAGTACAGTAGTGATCAAATGTTATTACTGAAAAAATAAATACATAAAGTTCATACATATATAGTTCACACTGAACAACATATATATAGCTCTCTAGAACATCTAATTACCATACATTGAAATTATGTAAAACATTTCAATGCAACAACAAATGCAATCATAATCGCAACTAAGGTAACAATTGATCGAACGGCATAATGATACCAAGCCTCGGTATGAATGACATATTTTCTAATCTTTCTAATCTTCAAGCGCATTGCATCCATCTTGATCTTGTGATCATCGACGACATCCGCAACATGCAACTCCAATCTCATCTTCTCCTCCTCAATTCTTTTCAATTTTTTCTTTAGGTATTTGTTTTCTTCTTCAACTAAATTTAACCTCTCGACCAATTCACATACCTCCTAGATAAAAACATCTATGTCGCGTTGGTCGACTTAATTGTCATAAACACTAAATGAACCAAATAGTTATAAAAGATAATATATACCACATCCGAATCATAGACAGGACGAGGACCGACGGAGGCGGATACCAAAACAATCGCACTATATAATAACAAACAATAATAAAAGTAAGAAAATTACACAAGTATCTATCTAAATCATACAAGTAAGAACTTTTTCCTTTTAGAAAGAAGATAACAACAAGAGGCTCACCACGATGGTGCTGGCGACAAGATCGGCGCGGGCGATCGACGGCGATGAGGACGGGGACGGGACAGGACGGACCGCCAAACCTAGACAAATCTTGAGGAAAATGGAGCTTGGACAAGGAGCTTCGAGAGGAGAAAGCTTAAGTGTGGCTCGGGCATTTCATCGAACACCTCACGTGCATAGGAGGTGAGCTATAGCACCAGAAAGCTCTCCCATGGCCAGCCAAAAAACAGAGCAGTGCACTGCTCTGCTCGAGGGGTGGGGGTATATATAGGCCAGTCTTTTGTCCCGGTTCATGGCTAAACCCGGGACTAAAGGACCACATTTGGTCCCGATTCCAGCTACGAACCAGGACTAAAGGTTGCAGGCCAGGAGTGAGGCCCATTGGTCCCGGTTCGTGTCTGGAACCGGGACCAAAGGGGTCAGACAAACCGGGACCAATGGCCCCCGAGGCCCGGCCGGCGCCCTGGCCTCATGAACCGGGATTAATGCCCTTTTCAGGCCTGGACCATAGCCCTGTTTTCTACTAGTGGTGGGGGCTCATAGAGAGGGTGCTCAGGGGAACGGTTGCAGGGAGGTGCTCGGGGGAGACGGTGGCGCGGAGGGCGTCGAGGGTGGCTCCGATGGCATCTACGACAGATCCGGTGACAGCGAGGGAGGCAGGGGTGCCGAGGGAGGCAGAGGCGGCGAGGAGCGGGTGAGGGTGACTCCGGGGGCATCAAGGCGTGTGGCTCCGGTGGCGGCGATGGCGTGCGGCCCGGTGGTGGCTCCAGTGACGGTGACGGAGGCAGGGATGGCGAGGGAGCAGGTGCGGCGAGGGAGAGGTAGGAAGACACGAGAAGAATGGGGAATTGGGGGAAGGAGTAATGCCCGCACAGGGGCAAGTCAAACTTAGTAGTAGCGCTTTTTCCCGACAAGCGCTATAGCTACTTAGCTATAGCGCTTTCTGACGGAATGCACTACTGCTATAGATAAGTTAGCTATAGCGCTTGTTTGTGAAAACGCGCTATAGCTAAAGTAGCTATAGTGCTTCCGTGAAAACGTGCTGCTATTGCTTACATTTTTTTCTTTTTCTTTAATTTTCCTTTTCTTTTTTTATTTCCTTTTTTCATTTCTTTTCCTTCTCTTAGTTGCAGCACTGTCGGCTTAAAACGCGCTGCTACTATTTTGTTAGCAGTAGCGCGGTCCTTAGAAGGGCGCTACTACTATACCAAGCATGGGTGAAAGTTAATGTGATCTTGTTGTAAAAAACAGAAACTTTGCGCTCATGAGATTAGCTATCAATTTTTGCAGAAGAGTGATTTGGAGTTTATTCTTTTTGAAGAAGATTAATGGAAAACTTCCTCACGTCCACCAATTTATTTCATAATTTTTGGAGTATCAGAAGTATGGTTGCTGTTCAGATCATTACAGACTGTTATGTTTCTGACAGATTCTGTTTTCATTGCATAGTTTGCTTGTTTTCTAGTTTCTATGGCTTATATTTCTCAATATAAATTGTAGAAATGATATGGTACAATAGGCATTGTGTGATAACAATTATGAACCTTGTCTTTGACAGTACCAAAGTGAATGGTTTACTTTTTATCATACTAACCCATCTCACGAAGTTCTGTTAAGTTTTGTGTGATTGAAGTTTTCAAGCTTTGGGTGAGATATCGATATGAGGAGAATAAGGAGTGGAAAGACCCTAAGCTTGGGGATGCCCAAGGCACCGCAAGGTAATATTCAAGGAAGACTCAAGCGCCTAAGCTTGGGGTTGCCCCGGAAGGCATCTCCTCTTTCGTCTTCAAAACTATCGGTATACCTTACTCGGAGCTATATTTTTATTCGTCACATGATATGTGTTTTGCCTGGAGCGTACTTTCAATTTTACTTGCTGTTTGAATAAAATCATTGGATCTGAAATCTTGAATGAAAAAGAATCCTCCCATGGATAGTTAATTATTTGACTACTCATTGTTCTTCACTTATATCTTTCTGGAGTAGTTTGTCATTTACTCACGTGCTTCATGTATATCCTATGAGTAAATGGTTGAATGAGTTGAATATCATAAATCTGAATTTATATATGTTACATATGCTTATAACATGGGGAGTAATGACTTCACACATAATAAGTATAGGTAGTAAACTTATTGAAAGTTAGCAAACACAGAATTGGTCACTTGAACAATTCATGAAAGAATATTGAAGGAATAGAGATTTCACATATAAATATACTATCTTGGACATCTTTTGTAATTGTGAGCACTCATTAAAATATGACATGATAAAAAGTTGATGTTGGACAAGGAAGACAACTTAATGGGTTATGTTTTCCTATATCCGAAAAGTTATATTGTCTTGGATCATCCAACATGATGAGCTTGCCTTTCCCTCTCATGCTAGCCAAATTCTTTGCACCAAGTAGAAATACTACTTGTGCTTCCAACATCCCTTAAACCAGTTTTGCCATGAGAGTCCATCATACCTACCTATGGATTGAGTAAGATCCTTCAAGTCAGTTGTCGTCGATGCATGCAATAAAAATTGCTCTCTAAATATGTATGATCTATTAGTGCGAAGAAAATAAGCTTTATACGAACTTGTGATAGGGAAGAAATAAAAGCGACGGGCTGCATAATAAAGGTCTTTATCACAAGCGGCAATATAAAGTGACGTTCGTTTGCATTAAGATTTTTTGCATCCAACCATAAAATCGCATGACAACATATGCTTCCCTCTGCGAAGGGCCTATTTTTTAGTTTTATCTTCTACCCTTATACAAGAGTCATGGTGATCATCACCTTTCCTTTTACACTTTTTTTCCTTTGGCAAGCACTTTGTGTTGGAGCGATCTGGATATATATATCCACTTGGATGTAGGTTTTCATAAAGTATTATTGTTGACATTACCCTTGAGGTAAAAAGTTGGGAGGCAAAACTATAAGCCCCTATCTTTCTCTGTGTCCGATTAAAACTTTGAACCCATAAATATCATGTGAGTGTTAGCAATTGTGAAAGATTAAATGATAGTTGAGTATGTGGAGTTTGCTGAACCAAAGCTCTTACATAGACCCTTCCCGAAAATAAGATGAATTGCAATTGTTTGATGACTAAGAGCATGGTTTGTTAGTTTTCAAGAAAGTTTATGATCTATACTTTAACATGTGAATAGCTTGATCATGAGAAGTTTTATGAGTTGAGCTACTGTTATGATATATAATGATGCTAGAAAAGGTGATTGAAATTATCATTGATCAAACTTGTGCACCTTCTAGCCTTCACACTTTATAAATTATTTCCTTTATCATTTACCTACTCGAGGACAAGCAGGAATTAAGCTTGGCGATGCTTGATACGTGTCCAACGTATCTATAATTTATGAAGTATTCATGCTATTATATTATCCATCTTAGATGTTTTATATGCATTTATATGCTATTTTATATGATTTTTGGGACTAACCTATCAGCCTAGAGCCCAGTGCCAGTTTCTGTTTTTTTTTCTTGTTTTTGAGTTTTACAGAAAAGGAATACCAAACGGAGTCCAATTGACGTGCCAATTTTTGATGATTTTTTATGGACCAGAAGAAGCCCACGGAGCATCAGAGATGGACTAGAAGAGTCCGGAGATGTCCACGAGGGTGGAG
>NC_041391.1:702898153-702917439 GCF_002162155.2 Triticum dicoccoides | reverse complement strand
AGCGCGCCCCCTATCTCGTGGACGACTCGGAGACCCCCTTGACGTGAAACCGACGCCAAAAATTTCTATAAATACGGAAACCCCCAGAAAGAAACCTAGATGGGAATTTCCGCCGCCGCAAGCCTCTGTAGCCAGGAGAAATCAATCTAGGCCCTCTCCGGCAACCTGCAGAAGGGGCCATCATCACCGGAGGCCATGGGGAAGGATCCCGGAGGGGCCATCATCGCCATGATGGCCAAGATCCAGAGGGAGAACCTCTCCCCATCCAGGGCGGAGGCCATGGAGGAGGAAGCACAAAGGGGGAGAACCTCTCCTCCTCTCTCTTGGTGGCACCGGAGTGCCATCGGGAGGGGAATTATCACCGTGGTGATCGTCTTCATCAACATCACCATCATCATCACCATCCTCATCTCTTTTACGCGGTCCACTCTCCCGCACCCCACTGTAATCCCTACTTGAACATGGTGCTTTATGCCACATATTATGATCCAATGATGTGTTGCCATCCTATGATGTTTTGAGTAGATATCCTTTGTCTTTGGGTTGATTGATGATCTAGATTGGTATGAGTTGTATGTTTTATTTTGGTGTTGTCCTATGGTGTCCTCCGTGTCGCACAAGCGTGAGGATTCCCACTGTAGGGTGTTGCAATACGTTCATGATTCGCTTATAGTGGGTTGCTTGAGTGACAGAAGCATAAACCCGAGTAAGGGGGTTGTTGCGTATGGGATAAAGGGGACTTGCTATGTTAATGCTATGGTTGGGTTTTACCTTAATGATCTTTAGTAGTTGCGTATGCTTGCTAGAGTTCCAATCATAAGTGCATATGATCCAAGAAGAGAAAGTATGTTAGCTTATGTCTCTCTCTCTCATTGAAATTGCAATGACGACTATCGGCCTTGTTAACAATTGCCTAGGATAATTCCGCACACCGACCCATCATTATACCACACTCGCTATTTACAATATTAAGTAATATATTCTAAATTTATTATAACAGCACCTACTTTTATGTTTTAGCTCTCCGATATCATGCAAAGTTATCCTCTTCATACCCACAACGTAGTTTTATTTCCCATTTCTAGTTGGAAGCAAATGTTCGGTGTACGTAGAGTCGTATCAGTGGTAGATAGGACTTGGGAGAATATTGATCTTACCTTTAGCTCCTTGTGGGTTCGACACTCCATACTTATCACTTCCACCATTGGGAATTGCTACGATGATTCCCTGCACTTGGGGATTATCAGGGAGGCCCGTCGTTGGAAGGGGAGGATGCGGCAGAAGAGCATGGTCTGCACCACATTAGTGAGACCAACATTCTTGCCCAGGACATTGGTGATGCACGTCTGCAGCGTCTACACCTCCATCTGGGACCCCTAGTCGAGGCCCTTAGCGGTCCACGAAGTGAGCCTCGTGGGGGCTCCGGATCTGAACTCTGGAATTGCCGCCCAGTTGGTGCGCCACGGCTCGGTGATGTAAAACCACTCTTGTTGCCAGACCTTGATGGTCTCGATGAAGGCCCCCTTGGGCCATGTGCCATTGGGCAGCTTGCTTATCATGTCCCCGCCGCAGTCCGCATGCTTCCCGTCGACCACCTTCGGCTTCACATTGAAGATTTTTAGCCATAGGCCGACGTGTGGGGGGTGCGGAGTAAAGCCTCACACACGACGATGAACGCCGAGATGTGGAGGAAAGAATTCGAGGCAAGAAAATGGAAATCTAGCCCGTAATAGAACAGGAGTCCCCGGACGAAGGGGTGGAGTGGAAAACCTAGCCTTCTAAGGAAATGGGGGAGGAAGACGACCCTTTCATCGGACTCTGGAGTGGGGATGATTTGACCCTCGTCAGGGAGCCTGTGCGCAATGTCTGCGGCCAGGTACCCCGCGCTCTAGAGATTCTTCACCTCCTTCTCCGTGATGGAGGACGCCTCCCACTTGCCCTTGGAACCGGATCCGTCCATGGCTGGAGAGGCTGGTGGCGGTAGGGAAGAAGAAATCTCCTTTCGGGTGCTGGAGCTTGGGAGATTGGAAAGCAGAGGCTGGAAGAAGGCGTGGGGAAGAAAGGAGGAATCTGTTGCCCTCTTATAAGCGGTAAAAATGCCAACCGTCCCCCACTTATGCCTTGAAACTCGCCTATTCCCAATGTAAGCATGCGCCGTAAGCGGTTGGGTTACCCAAATCTTATTCATGAGCAATCCCATAATAAGTGGGCACGATCTCTGTTTGACAAGACGGGCCAAGGGGGCTCGACCTCGAAACACGGAACGTGGAGTGTGAAAACGGTTCAAAACACCGAAGGTTCAAGTCTGACGCTTCACCGAAAAAAGTTGTCAGTAAAGACACTATTCCTATTTTTTATATATCCTTCCTTCGCAGCTAAGGGTTGTGTTAATTGGGCAAAGCCGAATACAATTCTTTTGTGGAGGAAAGCTGATGTATATTGTTCAAGGAGAGGAACCCGCCTCGCAATGCCAAAGACAATCTGTGCGTCGAACACATCATCATTGAAGTTTGGTTCAGGGGCTACTGAGGGAGTCCTGGACTAAGGGGTCCTCGGGCATCCGGTCTATTCGATATGGGCCGGACTAATGGGCCGTCAAGATACAAGGAAGAGGACCACCTCTCGTGTCCGGTTAAGACTCCCGTATGCATGAACGACAAGTTTAAGTGTCCGGATATACTATTTCCTTTTGTTGAACCGACTTTGTACAACCCTAGGCCCCTCCGATATCTATATAAACCGGAGGGTTTAGACCGAAGGCAGGACCAGAACATTGATAGGCTAGCCAAGCTAGGGTTTAGACATTACGATCTCGAGATAGATCAACTCTTGTAACCTCTATACCCCTCGAATATAATCAAGCAGGAGTAGAGTTTTACCTCCATTAAGAGGGCCTGAACCTGGGTAAACATTGTGTCCCTTCGATTATTGTTACCAACGATCCGCATACATACGGCTTGCCCCCCCCCCCCTACCCGAGATCTGCTGGTTTTGACACCGAAAACGAGGAAGAAAGCATGAAGCGTTGTTACTAGGATCATGAAGTCATGGGTCTAATAATGCTTCTTAAGGGTCATGGCCTTAGTGGGTTAGGTTGTATAGTTTTTTGAAAAGAAGTTAGGTTGTATAATTCAATGTTAGTAGCAACGAGAACATGCGCAAGTCGATTCAACTATTGATAAGATTAGATTTTCCACCTTGGAGAAGATTAATTATGAACATGAAATTGAGAATTTCATTTCAAAATACAAGAAAGATGATGCTTTTCACTGTAACATGAGGAGCACTTTAACATTACCTCTATTTTAGCATTATTATTTATATTATTAAATATTGTAAGAAATAACATGCATTTTGAAGCTATATAACGAAAGGAAAATATGATTGTGTTATCTCATATTCCAATTATTGGGCCTCATTTTACATTTCGCATAGGGGCCTCAAAATTCTGGAGATGGCCCTATATCCATCAACCAAGACGCGTTTATGAAGGGTCTCTCGCCTAGGATAACTGCTCTCTGGTAGTAGATGGTCAAACTGCCACATCAGAAGCAGATCCCTTCCCTCCTCCTTAAACTCAATATTTTGTGGGCATTTGATTCCGTTGCTTAGCCCTTCCTCTTGGTTATCCTTTGCCATTGAGGGTTAGATGGACTAACTTGATCACATGCTACTGCGTACCACCTCTTCTCAAGTGTTGATAATGGAAGCCCATCAGACCCGATCGTGATGGAAATATGCCCTAGAGGCAATAATAAATTGGTTATTATTATATTTCCTTAATCATGATAAAGGTTTATTATTGATGCTAGAATTTTATTGACCGGAAACTTAAATACATGTGTGGATACATAAACAATTACCGTGTCCCTAGTGAGCATATACTAGACTAGCTCGTTGATCAAAGATGGTTAAGGTTTCCTAACCACAGACATGACTTGTCATTTGATAACGGGATCACATCATTAGGAGAATGATGTGATGGACAAGACCCATCCGTTAGCTTAGCATATGATCGTTCAGTTTATTGCTACTGCTTTCTTAATATCAAATACATGTTCCTTCGACCATGAGATCATGCAAGTCCCGGATACCGGAGGAATACCTTGTATGCTATCAAATGTCATAACATAACTGGGTGATCATAAAGATGCTCTACAGGTATCTCCGAACTTGTCTGTTGAGTTGGCGTGAATCGAGATTGGGATTTGTCACTCTGTGTCTCTGGACCCTCTCGGTAATGCACATCACAAGAAGCTTGCAAGCAAAGTGAATAAGGAGTTAGTTGCAAGATGATGTATCATGGAACGAGTAAAGAGACTTGCCGGTAACGAGATTGAACTAGGTATAGAGATACCGATGATCAAATCTCGGAAGTAACATACCGGCAGACAAAGGGAATTACGTATGTTGTCATAAAGGTTCAACCAATAAAAGATCTTCGTGGAATATGTAGGCATCAATATGGGCATCAAGGTACCGCTATTGGTTATTGACCGGAGAGGTGTCTCGATCATGACTACATAATTCCTGAACCCGTAGGGTCGCACACTTAACGTTCGTTAACGCTAGAGTAGTATTGGGATATTTGATGAGTGGTAACACAATGTTGTTCGGAATCCCGGATGAGATCCCTGACATCACGAGGAGTCTCGGAATGGTTGAGAGGTAAAGATTTATATATGGGAAGTCATATTTTGGGTTCCAGAAAAAGGTGCAGTTTTTTCGGTATTGTACCGGGAATCTTCCAGAAGGTTCCGGAGGGGTCCGGAAGTCCAAAAGTGGGTCCACCACGACCCAAGGGATAGCATGGGCTGCGGGGAGGTTCCCTGGCCTTATTTGGCTAGGCGCACCAATTCCTCAAAAGCCCATGTGGCTAGGGAAGGCAAAAAAGGAAGGAGTCCTAGTAGGAATAGGATTGGACTTGGAGTCCAAGTCCTCTCCCCCCTTGGCTGCGCCCTAGGGTTTGGAGGGGTTGTTCCCCACGCCCTCCACCTATATATAGGAGGGGTGCCCCAAGAGGATACACCAAGCCCTTAGCGCCTCTTTCTCTCTCTCTCTCTCTCTCTCTCTCTCTCTCTCTCTCTCTCTCTCTCTCTCTCTCTCTCTCGTTACTCTGTAGTTCCACCGCCTCGTCCCGGTGATGTTTAGCGAAGCGCTGTTGGTGCTCCACCACCATCATCACCACCCCGCCATTGTGTTGGTTGTGATCCCATCTACTTCTGCTCTCCCGCTTGCTCGATTAAGGAGGAGACATCATCGAGCCGCACGTGTGCTAAACTCGGAGGTGACATCCGTTCGGTACTAGATCGGTTGGATCGTGATGGGATCGCGAAGAGTACGACTACATCAACCGTGTGATAAAAGCTTCCGCTTAGAGACCTACAAGGGTATGTAGATGCTCTCCCCCTCTCGTAGCTATGCATCTCCATGGATAGATCTTGCATGTGCGTAGATTTTTTTTGTTTCCAATGCAATGTTCCCCAACAGTGGCATCATGAGCGTAGTTGTAACAATAATATAAAGTTTCTACAATCTTATCGTGGAGGTGAATATTTAAGTTACGAGTTTGGAATTCATTTAAAACAATGTGGAATTGTTTCACAACTCACGCCACCTGCAACACCACAGCGTAATGGTGTGTTCGAACGTCGTAACTGTACTTTATTAGATATGGTTCGTTCTATGATGTCTCTTACCGATTTTCCTTTATCATTTTGGGGTTATGCATTAGAGACAGCCGCATTAACGTTTAATAGGGAACCGTCCAAATCCGTTGAGATGACACCATATGAACTATGATTTGGCAAGAAACCTAAAGCTGTCATTTCTTAAGGTTTGGGGATGCGACGCTTATGTCAAAAGGCTTCAACCTGATAAGCTCGAACCCAAATCGGAGAAGTGCGTCTTCATAGGGACCAAGAATGCCCGCCCCTACATATTATTGAGTCCGCTCCTAGTGTGCCTTTTCCAGTTAGTCTCCCCTCATACCGCGATTGAGGGAGACCAATCTTATTAAGGTCGGGAATTAAGTTAACACAAAACCCAATGACCTCCTCTGTTTGATGGCCTGTGGAGATGCTTCCTTCTGGCCTAGCGTGGTTATGAACATATTTCTTTAAGACTCCCATGAACCTCTCAAAGGGGAACATATTGTGTAGAAATACAGGGCCAGAATGACAATCTCATCGACTAGATGAACTAGGACGTGCGTCATGATATTGAAGAAGGAAGGTGGGAACACCAGCTCGAAACTGACAAGACATTGCGCCAGATCACTCCTTAACCTTGGTAGGATTTCTGGATCGATCACCTTCTGAGAGATTGCATTGAGGAATGCACATAGCTTCAAAATGGCTAATCGAACATTTTCCGGTAGAAGCCCCCTCAATGCAACTGAAAGCAGTTGCGTCATAATCACATGGCAGTCATGAGACTTTAGGTTCTGGGACTTTTTCTCTGCCATATTTATTGTTCCCTTTATATTCGACAAGAAGCCAGACGGAACCTTCATATTGAGAAGCAATTAAAAGAAGATTTCCTTCTCTTCTTTGGTAAGAGCATAGCTGGCACGACCATCATACTGCTTTGGAGGCATGACGTCTTTTTCGTGCACACGTTGTTGGTCCTCCCATGCCTCTGGTGTATCTTTTGTCTTCCCATACACTCCCAAGAAGCCTAGCAGGTTCACGCAAAGATTCTTTGTCACATGCATCACGTCGATTGTAGAGCGGACCTCTAGGTCTTTCCAATAGGGTAGGTCCCAAAATATAGATTTCTTCTTCCACATGGGTGCGCGTCCCTCAGCGTCATTCGGAACAGATAGTCCTCCAGGCCCCTTTCCAAAGATTACTTGTAAATCATTGCCCATAGCAAGTATGTGATCACCAGTATGGACGGCGGGCTTCTTCTTGTGATCTGCCTCGCCTTTGAAATGCTTGCCTTTCTTTCGACATTGATGGTTGGTCAGAAGAAATCGATGATGCCCCAGGTACACATTCTTCATGCATTTGTCCAAATATATACTTTTGGTGTCATCTAAACAATGCGTGCATGCGTGGTATCCCTTGTTTGTCTGGCCTGAAAGGTTACTGAGAGCAGGCCAGTCATTGATGGTTACAAACAGCAACACATGTAGGTCAAATTCCTACTGGTCTTGCTCATCCCACACACGTACACCTTTTCCATTCCACAGCTATAAAAGTTCTTCAACTAATGGCCTTAGGTACACATCAATGTCGTTGCCGGGTGGCTTAGGGCCTTCAATGAGAACTGGCATCATAGTGAACTTCCGCTTCATGCACAACCAAGGAGGAAGGTTATAGATACATAGAGTCACGGGCCAGGAGCTATGATTGTTGCTCTGCTCCCCAAAAGGATTAATGCCATCCGTGCTTAAGACAAACCATACGTTCCTTGCGTCACCTGCAAAGTCCCCCCACTTTCTCTCGATTTTTCTCCACTGCGACCCGTCAGCGGGTGCTCTCAACTTCTCGTCTTTTTTACAGTCTTCTTTGTGCCATCGCATCAACTTGGCATGCTCTTTGTTTCTGAACAGACATTTCAACCGTAGTATTATAGGAGCATACCACATCACCTTGGTAGGAACCCTTTTCTTGGGCCGCTCACCCTCAACATCACCAAGATCATCTCGTCTGATCTTATACCGCAATGCACCGCATACCGGGCATGCATTCAAATTCTCGTATGCACCACGGTAGAGGATGTAGTCATTAGGGCATGCATGTATCTTCTGCACCTCCAATACTAGAGGGCATAGAACATTCTTTGCTCCGTTCATACTGTCGGGCAATTCGTTATCCTTTGGAAGCTTCTTCTTCAATATTTTCAGTAGCTTCTCAAATCCGTTGTCAGATACACCATTGTCCGCCTTCCACTGCAGCAATTCCAGTGTGGTACCAAGATTTGTGTTGCCATATTCGCAATTTGGGTAAAGCCCTTTTTTGTGATCCTCTAACATGTGATCGAACTTCAACTTCTCCTTTTCACTTTCTCATTGTCTCTTTGCATCACTAATGACCCGGCGAAGATCATCATCGGGCACATTGTCTGGTTCCTCTTGATCTTCATCTTCCCCTGTTGTAGCATCACCGTATTCTGGAGGCACATAGTTGTCATCATCCTCTTCTACTTTGTTGTCTTTCATCATAACCCCTCTTACTCCATGCTTGGTCCAAACAATATAGTGTGGCGTGAAACCCTTCATAAGCAGGTGGGTGTGAAGGATTTTCCGGTCTGAGTCAGACTTTGTATTCCCACATATAGGGCATGGACAACACATAAAACCATTCTGCTTGTTTGCCTCAGCCACTTCGAGAAAATTATGCACGCCATTAATGTACTCGGAGGTGCGTCTGTCACCGTACATCCATTGCCGGTTCATCTGCGTGCATTATATATAATTAAGTGTGTCAAAAACCATTACAGAACATCATGAATACATAAATGACCAAATTAATAGAAGTTCATCAGCACATTAAAACCAAAGTACAGTAGTGATCAAATGTTATTACTGAAAAAATAAATACATAAAGTTCATACATATATAGTTCACACTGAACAACATATATATAGCTCTCTAGAACATCTAATTAAACCATACATTGAAATTATGTAAAACATTTCAATGCAACAACAAATGCAATCATAATCGCAACTAAGGTAACAATTGATCCAACGGCATAATGATACCAAGCCTCGGTATGAATGACATATTTTCTAATCTTTCTAATCTTCAAGCGCATTGCATCCATCTTGATCTTGTGATCATCGACGACATCCGCAACATGCAACTCCAATCTCATCTTCTCCTCCTCAATTCTTTTCATTTTTTTCTTCAGGTATTTGTTTTCTTCTTCAACTAAATTTAACCTCTCGACCAATTCACATACCTCCTAGATAAAAACATCTATGTCGCGTTGGTCGACTTAATTGTCATAAACACTAAATGAACCAAATAGTTATAAAAGATAATATATACCACATCCGAATCATAGAGAGGACGAGGACCGACGGAGGCGGATACCAAAACAATCGCACTATATAATAACAAACAATAATAAAAGTAAGAAAATTACACAAGTATCTATCTAAATCATACAAGTAAGAACTTTTTCCTTTTAGAAAGAAGATAACAACAAGAGGCTCACCACGATGGTGCTGGCGACGAGATCGGCGCGGGCGATCGACGGCGGTGAGGACGGGGACGGGACAGGACGGACCGCCAAACCTAGACAAATCTTGAGGAAAATGGAGCTTGGACAAGGAGCTTCGAGAGGAGAAAGCTTAAGTGTGGCTCGGGCATTTCATCAAACACCTCACGTGCATAGGAGGTGAGCTATAGCACCAGAAAGCTCTCCCATGGCCAGCCAAAAAACAGAGCAGTGCACTGCTCTACTCGAGGGGTGGGGGTATATATAGGCCAGTCTTTTGTCCCGGTTCATGGCTAAACCCGGGACTAAAGGACCACATTTGGTCCCGATTCCAGCCACGAACCAGGACTAAAGGTTGCAGGCCAGGAGTGAGGCCCATTGGTCCCGGTTCGTGTCTGGAACCGGGACCAAAGGGGTCAGACAAACCGGGACCAATGGCCCCCGAGGCCCGGCCGGCGCCCTGGCCTCATGAACCGGGATTAATGCCCTTTTCAGGCCTGGACCATAGCCCTGTTTTCTACTAGTGGTGGGGGCTCATAGAGAGGGTGCTCAGGGGAGCGGTTGCAGGGAGGTGCTCGGGGGAGACGGTGGCGCGGAGGGCGTCGAGGGTGGCTCCGATGGCATCTACGACAGATCCGGTGGCAGCGAGGGAGGCAGGGGTGCCGAGGGAGGCAGAGGCGGCGAGGAGCGGGTGAGGGTGACTCCGGGGGCGTCAAGGCGTGTGGCTCCGGTGGCGGCGATGGCGTGCGGCCCGGTGGTGGCTCCAGTGACGGTGACGGAGGCAGGGATGGCGAGGGAGCAGGTGCGGCGAGGGAGAGGTAGGAAGACACGAGAAGAATGGGGAATTGGGGGAAGGAGTAATGCCCGCACAGGGGCAAGTCAAACTTAGTAGTAGCGCTTTTTCCCGACAAGCGCTATAGCTACTTAGCTATAGCGCTTTCTGACGGAATGCACTGCTGCTATAGATAAGTTAGCTATAGCGCTTGTTCGTGAAAATGCGCTATAGCTAAAGTAGCTATAGTGCTTCCGTGAAAACGTGCTGCTATTGCTTACATTTTTTTCTTTTTCTTTAATTTTCCTTTTCTTTTTTTATTTCCTTTTTTCATTTCTTTTCCTTCTCTTAGTTGCAGCACTGTCGGCTTAAAACGCGCTGCTACTATTTTGTTAGCAGTAGCGCGGTCCTTAGAAGGGCGCTACTACTATACCAAGCATGGCGGCAACGGTGTAACAGTTATAGTAGTAGCGCTTTTTATGAAGGATGCGTTACTGATATTTATGTAGCAGTAGCGTGCTTTTTCAGGCCGCGCTACTTTTAGATAGCAGTAGTGATAACCCACAAGTGTAGGGGATCAATTGTAGCCTCTTTCGATAAGTAAGAGTGTCGAACCCAACGAGGAGCTAAAGGTAGAACAAATATTCCCTCAAGTTTTATCGACCACCAATACAACTCTACGCACGCTTAGCGCTCGCTTTACCTAGAACAAGTATGAAACTAGAAGTGCTTTGTAGGTGTTGTTGGATAAGTTTGCAAGATAATAAAAAGCACGCAAATATAAACTAGGGGTTGTTTAGATAAAGAAGCAATAAAGTAAATATAGCGAGTGTGGAAAAGTGGTGGTAGGAGTTGTGAAATTGTCCCTAAGAAATTGACTACTTTACTAGACCGATAGTAAGTTTTATGTGGGAGAGGCATAAGCTAACATACTTTCTCTTCTTGGATCATATGCACTTATTATTGGAACTCTAGCAAGCATCCGCAACTACTAAAGATCATTAAGTTAAAACCCAACCATAGCATTAAAGCATCAAGTCCCCTTTATCCCATACGCCACAACCCCCTTACTCGGGTTTATGTTTCTGTCACTCAAGCAACCCACTATAAGAGAATCATGAACATATTGCAACACCCTACAGCGGGAATCCCTCACGCTTGCGTGACACGGAGGGCACAATAGGACAGCAACATAACCACAAGCAAATTAAATCAATCATAGCAATTCATCAATCACCGTTAGGACAACGAAAATCTACTCAGACATCATAGGATGGCAACACATCATTGGATAATAATATGAAGCATAAAGCACCATGTTCAAGTAGAGGGTACAGCGGGTTGCGGGAGAGTGGACCGCTGAATATAGATGGGGGAAGGTGATGGAGATGGTGGTGAAGATGATGGAGGTGTTGGTATAGATCGCGGTGATGATGATGGCCCCCGACAGTGTTTCGGCGCCACCAGAAGTAAGGGGGAGAGAGCCCCCCTTCTTCTTCTTCTTCCTTGACCTTCTCCCTAGATGGGAGAACAGTTTCCCCTCTGGTCCATGGCCTCCATGGCTTGGGAGGGGCGAGAGCCCCTCCGAGATTGGATCTGTCTCTCTGTCTCTCTCTGTTTCTACATTCCCTGATTCTGCCCTTTCACCGTTTCTTATATAACCGGAGATCCGTAACTCCGACTGAGTTGAAACCTTCGCCCAGATTTTTCTCCAAAAATTAGCTTTCTTGCGGCAAAAGAAGAGCGTCAACCGCCTTACAGGGTGCCCATGAGGGTCAGGGGCGCGCCCCCTGCCTTGTGGCCCCCTCAGGCACCGTCTCGCGTTGATTCTTCTTCCTAAAAATTACAAATATTCCAAAAATATTCTCCATCCGTTTTTATCCCGTTTGGACTCCGTTTGATATTGGGTTTCTGCAAAACATAAAACATACAACAAACAGGAACTGGCACTGGGTACTGGATCAATATGTTAGTCCGAAAAATAATATAAAAAGTTTCCAAAAGTATATGAAAGTTGTAGAATATTGGCATGGAACAATCAAAAATTATAGATACGATGGAGATGTATCAAGTAGTGCCCTGTTTTAACCAGCTACTGATAAGCCTCTGTGTATAAGCTTTTCCCTAGTAGTGCAAATGCATAGGATATTTTTTTTGATGAAATTCCAATTTCAACAGGTTCCAATCCCATGTGCCAGTATCATCCAATATCATGTACCATGTCAATGCCTTCCCCCGACCAAATATAAAGGGAATACCTTCTTATTAACTCCACCCTAAGGTAAACCTACAAGCTTAAACAATCCACAAATTTCATCTATATATATCAACTGCATATTAGGATGTATTGTTCCATCTCCTGCATAAGGATTAGCTAGCAATTTCTCTAACATACCAAAAGTAATCTCATAATAAATATTTTTAGTGGGTTCAGTAGGATGAGGGGCAACTCTTATTGCTTCTGATCGAGGTGATGATACCCCAAACTAGCCCCTCAAAGGATTATTTTTCATAATGACTAGTAGCAATAACTTTTAGCATGTAACAAAAATGTTTCCTTACCAAATTCCACTTACCAAAGGTGCTTCACTCCCGGTAACGGCGCCATAAAAGAGTCTTGATTACCCACAAGTATAGCGGATCAATCGATGTCCTTTCGATAAGTAAGGGTGTCGAACCCAATGAGAAGCAGAAGGAAATGATAAGCGGCTTTCAGAAAGGTAATTTCTAAAAGTACTGAAAGTAGCGGTAATGGATAGTTTTGTAGCAAGGTAATTCGTAACAAGTAATAAGTAACAATGGTAAACAAGGTGCAGCAAGGTGGCCCAATCCTTTTTATAGCAATGGACAAGCCAGGAAGTTCTCTTATAGTAAGCAAATTGTTCTTGAGGACACGTGGGAATTGTCATCTAGTCACGTTCACCATGTTTACTTATTTCGTGTTCGCTACTTTGATAATTTGATATGTGGGTGGACCGGTGCTAGGGTTCTGTTCTTACTTGAACAACCGACCCTCTTATGATTACCCCCTCTCGCAAGCATCCGCAACTAAGTAAGAAGAATTAAGATAAATCTAGCCATACATGAAATATATGGATCCAAATCAACCCCTTACGAAATAACGCATTAACTAGGGTTTAAGATTTTGTCACTCTCGCAACCCATCATCTACTTATTACTCCCTAATGACTTCCCTTAGGTCCAAGTATGGTGAATTGTCATGTAGTCGATGTTCACATGACACCACTAAAGGAAGAACAACATACATATCATGAAAATATCGAACGAATACCAACTTCATATGATTACTTATAACAAGATCCCATGTCCTCACGAACAAAAGTAACTACTCACAAATCATATTCATGTTCAAAATCAAAGATGTATTGAATAAGCTTAAGGATCTGAACATTTAATCTTCCACCAAATAAACCAACTAGCATCAACTACAAGATGCAATCAACACTACTAGCAACCCACAGGTACCAATCTAAGGTTTTGAGACAAAGATTGAATACAAGAGATGAACTAGGGTTTGAGAGGAGATGGTGCTGGTGAAGATGTTGATGACGATTGGTCCTCCCATGATGACAGGATCATTGTTGATGTCGATGGCTTTGATTTCCCCCTTCCGGAGGAAAGTATCCCCGACAGAATCACTTCGCTGGAGAGCAAAAGTGCTCCTGCCCAGGTTCAGCCTTGAGACGGCGGAGCTTCGTCCCGAAAGTCTTCTTCTGATTTTTTTCTAGGGCAAAATAGCATCATATAGGAGGAGATGGGCCCCAGAGGCCTGCTGGTGGAGCCACGAGCTCACCAGGCATGCCCTGGGAGGGCGCCCCTGAGCTCGTGACTCTCTGGTGGGCGCCCTTCTGGTATTCCTTCCGCCAATATTTTTGTATATTTCAAAATAATTCTCCATAAATTTCCAGGTCATTTGGAGCTATAGAGAATATCTATCTCTGTTGTAGCTTTTTCATGTCCAGAATTCCAGCTGCTGGCAATCTCCCTATGCATGTGAGACTTGCAAAATCAGAGAGAAAAGACATTAGAAACAGCATCATAAAGTGAAATAATGACCCAAAACATAATAAATAAGAGTAGGAAAACATGATGCAAAATGGACATATCACCTGGCCAAGAGAGGCCTCCCACATCAGGCTCGTGTCCACTTTGCTGCCAACACATGGAGACTATCGAGCACCTGATGGTGCAATGTATGTTTGCGTGTGAGGTTGTTGAGCAAGTGTTGTGCTGGATCGATCTACAGAACCATGCGCCGGTCGCAACTAGTGAAACCCTATCCTGGTGGGCAACCCTCCAACATGTCATCCCTCCTAAGCTATGAAAAGGCGTTAACTCAGTGGTCCTGTGCACTCTTCGGAGCATCTGGCTCAAGAAGAATCATCGGGTGTTCAAAACAGCCTCCATGCTCGCAAAAGCGATCGTCCATAAGATCCGTACCTATTTCTATGAATGGAAGAAGGTGGGAAACAATAGTCTTAGGGAGAGTGATCTCGTAATATATCTACTAGTAAAGGGAAGTATTCTGTTGCGATGGTATGTCTTGGTTTGGTTTCATATGTTTGTTGGTTTCATGTGAAATATGAAGAGTATCATTCTTTGGACGGGAGGATCACACTAATCATGGAGAGTATCATTCGTTAGACGTAAGGATCACGTTAGTTATGGAGAGTATTATTCTTCGAACGGGGGTATCAAGTTACTTATGGAGAGTATCTTTCTTTGGATGGAAGAATCACATTAATTATGAAAATTATCATGGAGAGTTGGACGAGAGGATCACTAGAATATATATGCCCCGTTGCAACGCATGGGCAATTAGCTAGTTTTTTAAAAAACTTTGGAATCTTTATTAAATCAAAGTACTGATACATCATCCAGCAGCCACCTAACAATTGATGCCAGTGGTTCCTCTATCCACGCGGGAGGTGGAGTCGAGGTCGCTCTAGCCTAGCTAATTCGTCAGAGACAGCATTCGCCTCCGTAGGGCAGTGGGCAATTAGCTAGTTATACGAGGGTGGATGTGAGGTTTTCTAGGCTGCCGACTTGGGGCGCCTAGCCTCAGCCATGTAAATGTGCATTGCTTTCTATCTTAATATATAGACAAGCAGATCTCATGTGTGTTATCCAAGAAAATGTAGCTCCAAACTTCAAATGAAGCTAAGTTCCCACATAAAATAAAATAAATGATTTTATACACATGGATGCAAAAGAAAAATAATAAATTCGCACATGTGTATAGATATGTTCTATATATGTGTAAAATTTCATTAAGAGATACTTTAGCATGTTAGCAACATTTTTATGGATTTGTAATAACAGTAAAAACAGTGCAATCTGACATGGCCTCTTCTCTCTAAAATGTTATTCGAAAAGTTCCAAATGATGCATCTTATCTCTGTTCTTACTCTAATCAAAGTAACATATAAACATGAAATTAATGCATTTCTTTCATGAATGGCATCTAAAGGCCTCTTCTCAACAAGTCATGCACGACCCTTCCCAAAAGAAAAGGACTGTGAGAAGTGTCACACGTGTGGCACGAACACATGGCAACTCCGAACGTTTTTATGGCAAATTTAGTGACGTGAGAATGGCAACTTTAGTTGTCAAGCATGACAACTTTTTTTCGGATGGCAAATTAATGTTTTTTTGTTTGTTTTTTACTTTTTGAATGCTAATTTTAGTTGTAAAAAACGCCAGGGTCAGAGTGCTTCGTGCCACAAGTGTGGCACTTATCATTTGGGAAAGAAAAATAAAAAAAACCGTGCATGACATTATGACTTTACTTTATTTTTATGCTTTCAGATCACGTGCATTTCAATGAGGACCTAAAAACCCACTTATAGAGTGCATATCTCTATACGAGGTACATGCAACACCACTTTATATATCAAATTTTTTTGCGGGTGACACTTGATATATCAAAAAAAAACTTGCGGGCGAGAGTCGATATATCAATTTACAGTAGCAAACCATGGCGCAGAACTAAAATTATCCGGGCGCAACAAAGACGTGTGGTGAGTGAGCATCCAGGACATGAACAGTGCGTTTCCACAGGCTTCACCAAATCGAGTACACGCACGCCCTCCTCAAAATAAAAAACCCAGTACCGGATCCATCCACATCTCAAATAATGCGATCGTCTCCCCTCAAAAAAAAAATGCGATCGTCCATGCATGGTACTAGGTACCATGCACCCGTGCCATTGCTGCCTTGTCTCGCCATTGCCATCGACCACTCAATGGTGAGGTGACCCATGACATCCTCTGTGTGTCTGCGTGTGTTAAGACGAACACACACAGCGTGGAGCTGACGGTAGGATCAGCTGCCAAGTAGCAGTACTACTACTGCTACTGCTCGAGAGAGTGCGAGAGCGAGGAGGCAGTGCTGACTGGGCCGTGGGGCCGGGGGCGGCATTGGATAGTACGCCGGCTCGTGAGAGTCTGGTGGGCAGGCAGCGGGTGGTGGTGGTGCGGTGCGGTGGGGGCCCACCTGCATTGGGCTCAATGGGATCGGTACTAGGTTGTTGCCCACATCGCGGGCACCTGGGCCCGCCACCACCACCCTCTCAACCCGCGCACCCATCATCGGTCACATTCACGCCACTTTCCCATGGTTTTTCTTCCTCCACTTCCCATGGTTTTTTCCTTCACCTCCTTCCAGGTTTCAACCCTTCCACTCCAATTTCAGGGAGAGAAAAATGACGATTCCATGGTTTTCTGAGGAATGGAATTCCGTGCTTAAAAGGCACGGTTTTATTTTCACCATGGACTACACCCATCTCTATTTAGATAGTCTATTTTTGCTCCGAGCATCTGTCATCACACGCAGAATAAAAATAGATGCATGACACATGTCAATTTTCTGCTTGATGACTAAATATGTTGACAGGATGGTGACTAGACTAGCTCGACACCGCTCAAGAAAACCGGGGGCGCACACATACCTGGTGCGCAAGGATAAACCACCTATCTCTTGTCTCCGATTAGGTATTGACCGCATCGACAGATAGGTGAATGCAAGGAAAATGATAAGGCCACCGGTAGCTTCCGTCGGAAAGCTTCCCCATGTCTATCTTCCCCTTTTTCAAGATTCAACTCCAATGAGAAAACGGCGATTTCTATGCCTATTGCGAGGAAGAAAATGGTGATTGTGTATATTTATGAGGAAAGTATTTTTTGAAATGTAGAAATTAGACATTCCAGATTCCCTTTATATGATGGATCACACCCTAGGCTCTATCAGGCCATTTCCTGATTTGCTTCAACCATGGTGCCATGTGAGGGAGTAGATGTATTTTTTTTTCTTTGCTAGAATGAATTTGTTTGACGGGTTGGCGGCTAGAATAGAATAGGTTCACCTTTTTTTTAAGAAAACAAGGACCACACTTGCGCGAGAAAAACCACTTGCTTCACATCTCCGCCCAAGGTATTGACCACATTGGTATTTTTGTTTGGGGTACTAGTCACATCATACAATATGTGACGCATAGAAAGTGACAGAGCAAATTGTTGCTACAGGCAAAAAATCGTCGTTAGGTTACCGACTATTATTGTTCAGATTCCCAGCTCACAAGGATCCCACAAGTTACGATGTTGATTGTACGTGATTTTACTTCACATGTTGTGTCAGTCTATGCGGCTATGTGTCGGTTGTCCTATGCATGGGTTATTGTCC
Source organism: Triticum dicoccoides (assembly GCF_002162155.2). Lineage (NCBI taxonomy): Eukaryota > Viridiplantae > Streptophyta > Magnoliopsida > Poales > Poaceae > Triticum > Triticum dicoccoides. The sequence goes on along the minus strand of NC_041391.1, from coordinate 702,899,793 downwards.
TTCATTATCTTGAACGGCTAGCTAGATCTATAATTCACTATGTAGCGACACACGAATCCACATGTTATTGTCCACCGATCATTTGTACGACTAGATCTAGAAATGACTTCAACATTTTCTTTTCAAATCTCACATACAGGAGTTGATGTTCAACACAAATAGTGTCAAACAGTTCCTCTTAATCAGCCACCTGAGGGGCTCGTCCTTTGGTGGAGCAACCTTCCTAGTTTTTACCCTTTTGGTGAGGTAGCTACACAAGTAGACGTGCAGTGCAATCATGTGTGCACTTTCTCCTCGTACTGTCCTTTGTTTCATTGCACTAAACAATTCCTTAAGACTAATGGTGAGTCTGGTGGGTGTTGGAACCAAGGATTAGCTACAGCTACGTACTGTCCTTTGTTTCATTGCACTAAACAATTCCTTAAGACTAATGGTGAGTCTGGTGGGTGTTGGAACCAAGGATTAGCTACAGCTACGTACGTCTTGTTTATCTTTAGGGCTCAACTCCATAGAATCCAGGGCACCTTAAACCTCTGCAACTTTTAAGGTTTTTTCCCCACTCTTATCTGTCATAGACTAATCACAAATGACTAATAGATACGATAAAGGTTGCTTTCGATGTAGAAAAATGTTGCTTTTGGTACAACTAAACATGGGTCTTATCTTTGGCTCTTTGCACACTGCTGCCTTAACTTTTGCACCTCATATTTAGGAGCACCAACTTTTTTTACTAGGAGCCTGCTTTCTTCTTTCTTTTCTTATTTTGCCAACTAACTAAAGCTAGCCCTAGCTCACTTATTCCTTGTCCATGTGATGCCTATCCATTTGACTATGTTTGGAGGAAGAACCAATACATTTCAGAATACAACAAGTTAGCAGGTTACCTTTCCGGTGAAGCTCACCCTACCCTTTGAGAAAGGATAACATAATTGTACACTAAAGTAGTTTAACGTTACTAGCTAGGACGAATACATGAAGTTACTACCTAGTACACCTGAAAATATATCTATTTCGAGAAGGAGACGCCTCCCAGTATGTAGCTGCTATGCAATGTAATGAATTCGCTTCTCTTATTTCAAAATTAATGGCACAATTGCCTCGTTTCAAATAAAATGGGGTGGTGGAAACCCCCTTATGTCAAACAAGATCCCAAATGAATACCATTTGGACTCTCACAAGTCTATAAAAATCCCACTTTATCATACAAGGCCGAAAGAACCATGGAACTTTGATCATGGTAATTTCTCAAAATAATCCAAGGTATCATATCATGCATAGCCTTACAACAATCATAAGTACAGAAGATAGCAAAATGCTGCCAGTTTTAACAAAATGTATGGTTTCAACACCAAGCTGGATTTAACCTTTCAATTGCGCGAAGGAGGCACTGATCCGACATAATAAAAGGTACATTTTATATAGTAAAGCACATGCCAACAACTTGCTAGTAGATCGATACAAACACTCCCAAATTAATCAAGGCTGAGTCATCCTAGCTAATTAGACCCAAATGACTTTATACTTGCACAATTGAAGTGTTTATGATTACCCCACATGTTTATCAACTTTTAGGATGAAAAATTATCCTTAAGCACACTAAATCCTATAATCTTGCATATTACTTGACCACACACTTAGGG
>NC_041391.1:702874378-702897774 GCF_002162155.2 Triticum dicoccoides | reverse complement strand
CAAACATGTTCTTTTGCAGTGCAATGCTTCTAGGCCTACTTCCAACTTACTGTCAACCATACATTATCTGCGGCATCCATTAATTATTCGATGTACATGTTAAGCATCTCCCTGATAATTAATTCCTTAATTACAAACCAGTTCGTACCTACCTGAGATGAAGCCAGTCTAGGAATCTTTGGGGAAAGGAGGCAGACCAGATGCTAGATTTATAATTTTCGTCGTAGGCGTGAACCATAAAGTAATCGGTCTGCTCATGATCGATCCCTGCAACAAATCAAAATCATATTCGGGGTCCGTACACCCCTTTGCATAATCTAGCTTTAGTGTCTAATGTTGTGTCACCGAGAGCACCAACTTTTGATGTCATCCATGTGTGTGCTCTTATCTGCCAAATCAGCCAATTGAATTGATTGGACACAATTAACAAACTACATTCACACTTTGTCTAGCTAACCTTAATTATCGGTAGTGTGGCTATTTTTTAGTAAGAGAAAAATGTTCATCTTTGATACAACAAATTAAGAGTCCATTACACGGTTTATTTTCTTATTATTTTTGCGAATGACGGTTTATCTTATTTGCTCACAAGGCAACAACAACCGATTAAACCCTCGCAAAAATGCCGATTGCCTCATAGCAACAGTATTTACAATTTCTTGTACTGGCAATGTATGCATCTATTTGCGTATGTAAAATGATGGGGTTCTGAACATGGTGTGGGGGGAGTATACACTTATATCGGTAGCAGAGGTTGTCTCTGTAAACTAATTGTGAATGGATGCTTTGATGACCAGCGGCAACTTGTACTGACATGTATACTAGTGGTGGTAAGAAGATAAGTTGACTTCAGGAGTGTGAAGATGTCGGCATGATCCACGGCTAGCGTGCCCATCACACAGCCACGGATGCACCGCTTTAATTAGCCCTAAGCATCCTGCTTAGTTTACTAATTAACCACCACCCTCATAATGTGACGGCCAGCTGTGCCATGTGCTTGAGATTCGAGCTCCAATCGCGACTCACTCAAACAAGTGAACGAAATAGAATACTTTAATTTATAAAAAAAAATTATACCAACCGGTTACACGAAAAATTCGGTATCGCTTATACTATAGGTATGCCTGTTTGGACATGGTGGCATAACTCCGCAACTAACATCGGACGCGGCTAATATAAATTTCTCATTTGAAAAAACCCCTCTCTCCATGTTACTCCGACTTGACTATGCATTCGCGGCTTAGCCACGATATAGCCGCGCGCGCCTCTACGCCAGATGTACCCGCGACATAGTTGCATACCCTACCAACCATAGTTTGTAACAAGAGTGGAGGCTAGGGCCCTCTAGCAGTGGAGGAAAAGAAAAGCAACGGATTAAGCTTGTGGTGATTGAGAAGGGCAATGATTAACAGTGGTGGAGTATCTAGTGTTGTTTCAGGGCAGATCCATGGTGAGGGAGGGGGGATTAGGGTGTGGCTGTGTGTGGTGAGAAGGTGCCCGGGCTAGGCGTGCATGTTCTTCCGGGGCCGGGGGCGGGGGACCGTCCATGGTGGCCATGGCAGCAAGCAGTACAGTGCCACCGAACAAACAGCTCAGGCTGCTCTCTGCAGCCACCAATGGCCGCCCTGCTGCCCTGACCTGCCATTGCTGTTGCAACCTGCACCGGCCCCCAGTTTTCCTTTTCTCTTCATTCATATCCACCTCTCTTCAAAAAGAGAAAAATATCTCTACTACCAGATCACATCCGTACTACATACTCCAGTACTATCTTTTTTCCTTAAGAAAATGATGCATGTTCTGGTACAATTTTTGTGTGGAAGATATAATAATAAATATATAAAGAAGAAGAAGAAGAAGAAGAAATAGTTAAACAAAACCTAGCTGGATATGTCTTTCTCGGGGTCTGCTAGCCAGGTGACACGCACGCACATCCATGTCACACCATCCCCTTCACGTCAGTGAGGAAAAGGAAATGGACCTTAACTTTATTAGACACGGACTGAGTTGCTGCTTGTGCCAGTCACCATCTTGTGACTTGTGAGTGATGACTGGCATTTGCAAATTTCTCTCCTAAAATTGATACTTGCACGCACAAGCTACACACCCCCACACCCCCTACAAATTGCAAGCTTTTGAACATGCCCCTGTCCCCTCCACCCCTAGCTACTCCTATTGGCATCAATTTCTGATTAGTGATGTATGTGCCAACATGAACTTTTGGTAAAACTAATAAATCTTGAACTTTTTTTCCTTCCTCCCCCCTTTTCGCGACAATTTCCAATGGGGGTTAATTATACCACCCATGGATAACCTTGTATTCTTCTGGTCAAATGATGCATCATGGATGGGCTAAAAAATATCCTTCCTAGGTCTTATTGTAGTTGTTAGTGGGTGTCTATAGAATGAAAAGAAAACTCTGTATGCATGATTCTTCCCCATGGTTAGTCGTACCAAACTGTGTCTCCAATGTGATTACCTATAATAATTTAGCGGCTAACTCATGTGGTGTGAAAAGGACTACCCGTCCGAATTCGATCATGACAAATCACGCATACAAATATATTTTGTAGTATCATAAGAAGTGGCTACACAGACCAAAAAAACCATGATACATTAGTATTGTGATTAATTGCCGGTTATTAGATTCTCATGAATGTTGTCTATTTTAGAGTGTATGCGTTAAGTGAAATGTTAAGGTTCATAATACTCCGTGAAGCGTCTAAAAGAATGATGCTTTCAACACTCCCACTATCTCCAAAGTGTAACTTCATCAGCCATTAAATTCCACTACAACACAAAACCCGATAAAAATAGTTATGTATCATGAAAGTTCATATTTTTAAAAAGAAAATAAAATGTGAGTGTGATTTTTCACACATACAACCCAAACATTTTGATTAATAGCAGTGGTAAAAGTTTTAGAAATGTTTGTCAAAACCAATGTGTAAAGTTGTCATTACTTTTAGGGTCTCTCTTCGGTTTAAAGGAATCTTACATAAGTTTGGAAAGAATATACTCCTTAGGAATCCTTTATCAAAAAATACTCCTTAGGAATATTTCCAAATGACTTGTTTAGTTCATAAGATTGGAAACCACAAGAATAATTTTATTTTTTATGGGTGTAATAATTTTATGTTTTAGTTTTATGTAATTCCAAAGAAAAAACTTCCACTGAGTGCAATCTCATGGAAAAATTTCTTTGTTTCTATAACAACCATGGCATCCTTCAAAATAGTTCTCGTGTTCTTTTACTATGGTGCAACCAAAGAAATTTTGTTATAGTTTACTATGTTTTCAGTTCCTTCAGGCTATGTTCGGTTATTAGGGATTTGACCCCCTAGGGGATCCAATCCATGAGGGTGTTGGGTTGATCCCGCCACTTCACCATTCCTTGCAGGGATTAATTCCACACATATACTGGAGAGGTTGTTTTCCCTATCAAAATCACGAGGTTGTCAGAGGATTGGATGGGATTTATATCCTCGGCAGGTATAAACAAATGCACTATATGGAACAGACGGGGATAAATCCCCGGCGTGGGCGATCCCGTCTCACCCACGGGGTTTTGGCCCCAATTCTGGCGGGGGCGGGATTAACCGAACGAAGCATGTGTCATGACATCCCAATCTTCTGTTTTCGCTATTCATGTGCTTTTACAATCCTACGAAATCAAAAGAGACCCTAAAAGACTGGAGGGGGTGTATTTTCTCGCGAGTGGTTGCGCAGATGTGCGAGTGCGGTGTTCGGGTAGCGTGCCTTCATCCTGGGCTCCTCCCTGAAAAGTTTCCGGTGCAGTATATTCCGCGAAGTCATTATGATTGCGATTATATAATGACTAAGTTAAGGAAGAAGAGGAGAAGAAAAGGGAGGGAGTGGGGAGTGAGTGTGTGGGTGGCGCTGTCATGTGCCCCCTGTGAAAACGATGTAGAAGTGGACCAATCCGATGCCCCCCTTTGGTCTCGCCTCAACCAGCAACAGCTCCCCCTCCTCCTCCTCCCCATTTATTTTCTTCATTCACCCCTCTCTCTCTCTCTCTCTCTCCACTGGCCAGGCTTTCATCGCCATGGGAATGGAGCTCAGGAGCACCACCACACCCAGCAGAGCTACAGGGCCACCTAGAATTAACAAAAGGCCAGCTGATCAATTAATTCCCTGGCGCACATCTTTCTCTCTCGCTACGCATAGATCCAGGCCAGGCCGGTACTACTATTCCTCTCTATCTAGGGTTTTTGGTGCTCCGCCCCTCCCTACCTTGTTCTTGCCAGCGTAGGGCTATATATAGCTGGCCGCCACCTCCCCTTGCTAGTATTGTGGAGGTGGCCAAGCCAACCAATCGATCTTGACCTAGCTCTACCTCTACCTACCTCCCCACCTCCGTGATCTACTCCACCGGCCGATCAATCTCTACTTGTAGAGAATTCCCCACCCCTCCTCATACTCCCCACCCCTCCTCCTAGTTCTTCTTCTTCTTCGAGTGCGGCGACGCGGCGTGGTGCGGTGGACGGCAGGAGGGAGAAGAGATAGATAGATAGATCTATTCGGCCGGCCGGCCGCCGGCCTCCTAATTCTTTTCTGCGTTATGTTCCCTTGTTTATTAAGTGCCTCTGCCCGTTTCCCCTTTATTAATTTCTCTCCATCCGCCTCTCTTTGTCTTGATCCATTGCATGAGAGAGCAGTGTATTTTTCTTATTTTTCTTCTTCTTCCGCTTCCTCTTGTTCTTCCCCACGTACCTCAAATAATCTCGCCATGGAAATATATGGGAGGAATTACATGGCCGGAGCAGATGGAAGATACCAGATCACAGTCGGTTCTTGCAGGTGCAGCACCACCAAGATTCACATCGCATCCGTCGTAAAATTAAATTTATGCGACGCGCCAGATGATGAGAATCTTGATGATGCTGCATCAGCAGGCACTCGACTCGATTCATCCTGCTGGAGAGATCAATGAGAACCAGCTGCTGATCCGCGGTATGTACCTACTTTGAGCATCGGTTCATCTTAGTATTCTCTCATTAATTCCCTCGCAAATATTCTCTCCCCGGCTGGAGGTCAGTGAAGCTCAATTTGACCCGGCCCAAATTGACCGACCAATGCTTTAATTTTCTCTGCTACTTAGCTGGTCTCATTTATTTACTATTTTTATCTCTTCTTAATTGCATTGATAGCTTATTGATTTCACAGGATTTACAGCTAGTGCAAGGTAGTAGCAGTAAGTAAATTGCCCTTGTCTTTTGTGCATTAGTTGGTCCTCTTAATCTCTAGTAATGTTCTTTGACTTTTGGCATCTGCATCTTCTCTTCTGATACACAGTAAAAACTACAGCTATTTTGATGTTTTAAGGGGAGTTAAATCCCGTGATTTTATGATAAACGCCGTACGCATGTATGATCGAGCTTGTTTGGAAGTTTCCATTGTGACAAGTAAGCGCATCAGCATATATTAATTATTGGCACCATATGCGTACACTTGTACAATGGACGTTTCTTAGTAGCTTCCAAGCTTGTGACAAGTGAGCAAGCTCATACGTTTGCAGTGTTGTTTCTTGTACATATATGAATAGCTCGATCTCGATCCCCCGGGTTTTTTTTCCTCCACCTAGGATGCTTTTCATGCATGCATTAGAAACAGGTACAACCACTAACCAGTTAACAAGTACTAATGATTCCCTACTCAATCAGTGCTAATCTGATGAGTTCTCAGAGAGGGGACACGAGACATATGAACACAAAGCTTTTGAGTCACACACACAGCTTGGGACTTTGACAGGCACTAGTTAATAGCATGTTAATTCCCCCAGCCAGTACTTCCCTGAACAAATATATATACTTTATTTTATCTCCTAACTGTACCCAGCCAATGGGCTTACTGCACTGACGACAGCATGCACCTGATTGACGCAGAGACATATGCTCTCTCTGCGTTTATATTCCCTCATATCTTATATAGCTGAGACGGTGCTGCAGAGCTCAATCATGCATATTCTTTTGTTATATATGTACACATTTCATTCCATTTCCTTGCTAAAAGGGGGACATGTCCAAGAAAGACACACATGCATGCATGCACTTTGAGCTTGTTCAGTATATATGCTTGCAGCTTCAATATTCTCTTGCCAGTACTTACAAGCTGTATTTTCTTTGTGCAGTCCAAATAGTATAGGTTTCCTGCCAGGGGTATGTCCAACATGCATATACTAGCTAGTCCAAGATGTATTTTTATTAACCACAAGTGGTCAGTTTAAAAATAATAATCACAAGTGATAAACAGTAGTATTTCTGATCTATGTATTCCTGATAATTATTTGGTCCTATTCCGCGTAGAGATGCATATATTTTCCTTGAGGGCCATATTGACCAGTAAAATATCACCTTTTGTTTTTAATTAACATGGAAGCACCGTAACCTGACAATTGACAGTAAATAATGGAAGATTTGCTCCGGGCCTCGATATGCGCCAACTAAAGATGCACACGATCGAACGCCCTACATAATGAGAGTGGCAACAACCGATCTCGAGATCCATCGCCGGATCGACATGGTTGATCTTTTGATGCTGTTGTGTGGTGCTCATGTGCTGTGAAACCATGCATGTGTAACCACACCAAAGAGAAACGCATATGATCCAGGAGGTGAATGAATGGGAGGACAGGATGCATCAAGAACTACAGTGGCTGGATGAATTGGGTGGACCATGACATTCAGAGGTAGGGGGTATTCGTAGTACATTGCTATTATTGTGCCAATGGAAGGGGACCAATATACTGCAGGCTCAACAGAGAGGAGAGGAGAGGGCCGGGAGGGAGGGACAAGCCTTGCAGCTTGCAGGACGGTGGTACAACTGTACTGTCTGATCAAAGGTGAAGTTTTTTCTCCCGTTCTATTCATGTGAAACCATCACTTTACCCTGCCATAATTATTACTATCACATTCTGCATGAATGAATGAATGAATGAAGGCTGCAACCGGCCAAGTGGCCTGCCGGCAACACAGATCACTGCACCTAGACTCCTTTGCTAATCATCCAGTTCCAGTGGTCTGCGTATAGGCTCAGAAAAGGATTTTCGTATATTTCACAGCTTCTCTTAGTCAGCTACTCCCTCCGTTCCTAAATATAAGTCTTTTTAGAGATTTCAATATGGAATACATATGGACCAAAATGAGTGAATCCACACTCTAAAATATGTCTATATACATCCGTATGTAGTCTATATTAAAAACTCTAAAAAGACATATATTTAGGAACGGGGGGAGTATATAAGTATGGCTTAATCCATCTCCTTCTTGATCTTGTCAAATACTAAAGCTTAGTTACCCCTCGGCCTTGGGAGTTCAATCCCTTGGGCAGTACTAATTAGCTGGTGGGTATAACGAAGAGGAGCAAATTAATCAGCCGTACTCCCTCTATTTCTTTTAAGTTCACATATAAGATTTGCCTTAAGCCAAAGTTTGACTAAGATTATAGGGAAAAATATCAACATTCTCAATATAAAATTGATACTATCATTAGACGCATCGTACTATATCTCTAGCATTGTAGATGTCGATAATCTTGTATATGAATTTGGCCAAACTTTATGAAGTTTAACTTAAGATAAATCTTATATATATGCGAAGTAAAAAGAAACGGAGGGGGTACTAACTGAAAAGGTTCAGTCAAGTAGAAACAAAACCAGTGAAGGGCTTGCTTGAATTCATTTTTGTGTTTTGTACGGTGAACCTGAATTGTACCGTATGTACTATTCGAGCTTTATGTGGTATATACTGGTGCACAAACTGTTGAGTCCTTTTTCGCAGAGATTGAACAATTCCAATGACAGCGCCATTATATGGAGACTGTGAGTGAGCATGAGTAGTACTCCCTCCGTCCGAAAAAGTTTGTCCCTCAAATAGTGCTAGATACATCCATTTGAGGAACAAGTTTGGGACAAGATTTTTCGGACGGAGGGAGTAAGTACGTAGGAAGTGAGAGACATGACTAGTGCAACTGCAAAGCTCCTATTGGCACTGCTGCTGCTGCTGCTGCTGCTTGGCACATCCATCAAGACGGCCTAGTAAGTGGAGCAGCAGTAACATCTACCAATGGAAGAAGGAAACCTGCATGCTGCTGACCCAAGTAAAACTTCAGACTAGCTGCTGCATGCTGCCTGAAGGAAAACTTCAGATCGATCGATCGATCGATCATAGCTGGTGCATGCCATCGTCTGCATTTTCTCCCTTTTGGAACCAGATCCGCCGCATGTATGTATGCATGACCTGGCTGCAGCTGCAAGCACAAACACACATGCATGCACACACACCACTTGCTGTCAGATGTAGCTAGCTATGGCCTTTGTGTGCCATCGTCTGTCTTTCAGAGTCGAGAGTATGCACTGCTCGATGGAGCGCGAGAAATAGTCGGATCGATCGATCGTCAGAGCTGGCTAGCATTTGCTGAGATGAGATGGGATGCATGCACATGCCAGCCATTAATCAACAGCCAGAGGGCAGAGCTACTAGCTAGCCATGGCTGAAGCAGGTGCGGTGCAGAGGCACGATGCCATCGGTGTGGGCACGGCGATCGACCAGCTAGCTAGCGTGCTGCCTGCGAGCGTACGTACGTACGTACGCACGTACTACGTTTCAAGGTGCATGGACCACGCACTGCCTATCATTGCCATGCCATGCACGTACGTACACGTGCCCTCCATCCGACGGTGGTCGATGGAGCGTATGTCGATCCGACGGTGCAGCTGGAGCTAGCTACGTACATGCACATTCTATCGATGCCATCGACTGAATTGGTCCCGTGCACCGACCTGTAATTCTCCACTACACCAACATGCAGTGCATGCCGCCGTATGCTTGCACTAGCATTCTTCTTCTGATTCTCCCCCTCACTTTTTTCAAAGATTTGCATCGATATGCACGCATCCATATTTTCCTCACCCGTCTCAGTTACTCCTTCATTTCTGAGAATGGCCGTTTCCTAGTTGACCGATAAATAGTGGGTTTGACTGAGACATAGTAGCAAAACCGTTTCTGTATGTTGTATCCATTATCTCTTCATAAACGATTCAGCCGAAAGAAAGTGGGGGTGGGGGAGATGGAGGAACCAGACATTGGATTGGGGATTTGCCAGAGGCGGAGGGATGAGGGTTGGGTTGAGATCCTCTGCAGTACTATACGGTGCAGTACAGCGGATGACATGTGGGGCCGGGTCCCACATGGCAATGACTGTACTGCACCGTACAGTACTGCAGAGGATCCTAACTGATGAGGACAACCATGGTTAGGAGTAGGACTCCCAGAGTCTCTCTAGGTCGGTCAGAATGATGGTCTTAGTCGGCGATAACTTCCACCAGAGGCGGAGAAGGGGAGCTAGTGGCGGCGTCAAACGATTCTGTTGAAAGAAGGGGGGATGGAGGAAGCAATCGTTGGATTAGGGATTTTCCAAAGGCAGGGGATGGCGGAAGCAGTCGTTCGATCCGACAGTGCAGCTGGCATTAGCAGTGTTTACTGAATTGTTCCCGTGCACCGACCTGTAAATTCGGCACTACTACAACATGCACCGTGTGCTGCTTCAATGCCGCGATATGCTTGCACCAGCACTCTTCATCTTCTAGTTGTCCCCCTCACATTTTTCTTAGTGGACTGATAAGTAGTGGGTTTGACAGAGACATAGCGAAACAATTTTGTATGTTGTATCCATTATCTCTTCTCACGGTGCGGCATCAAACGATTCGGCTGAAAGAAGATGGGGGAGATGAAGGAAGCGGTCATTGGATTAGGGAATTTCCATAGGCGGCTGGAGGAGAGCCATGGTTAAGAGTAGGAATATAGGAGTCTCTCTGGAGCGGTTAGGACGATAGTCTTAATCGACGAGGACATCCACTAGAGACGGAGAAGGGGAGTTGGCAGTAGGTCATTGGATTCGGGATTTGCCAGAGGCGGAGGGAGGCGGGTTAGTACTAGGATCGAGGAGTCTCACTAGAGCGGTTAGGATGATGGTCTTAGTCGATGACAACATCCGCATCCGCTAGAGGTGGAGAAGGAGAGTTGGCGGTGATGTCAAACGATTCAGCTGAAAGAAGGCGGGGGAGGAGGAAGCAGTCATTGGATTCGTGATTTGTGAGAGGCAGAGGAAGGAGGAGAGCCATGATTAGGAGCAGTGGCGAAGCCACGTAAACTACCCAGCTTGGTGAAACTAGCATATATAGGTGTGGAAAAATTGGAACAAATTTATATAAATTCATATATTTGACTACACAATTTGAAATTGATGTTGGAAATATGCCCTAGAGGCAATAATAAATTAGTTATTATTATTATATTTCCTTGTTCATGATAATCGTTTATTATCCATGCTATAATTGTATTGATAGGAAACTCAGATACATGTGTGGGTACATAGACAACACCATGTCCCTAGTAAGCCTCTAGTTGACTAGCTCGTTGATCAATAGATGGTTACGGTTTCCTGACCATGGACATTGGATGTCGTTGATAACGGGATCACATCATTAGGAGAATGATGTGATGGACAAGACCCAATCCTAAGCCTAGCACAAAGATCGTGTAGTTCGTATGCTAAAGCTTTTCCAAATGTCAAGTATCATTTCCTTAGACCATGAGATTGTGCAACTCCTGGATGTCGTAGGAATGCTTTGGGTGTACCAAACATCACAACGTAACTGGGTGGCTATAAAGGTGCACTACAGGTATCTCCGAAAGTGTCTGTTGGGTTGGCACGAATCGAGACTGGGATTTGTCACTCCGATTGACGGAGAGGTATCTTTGGGCCCTCTCGGTACGACATCATCATAATGTGCACAATGTGACCAAGGGGTTGATCACGGGATGATGTGTTACGGAACGAGTAAAGAGACTTGCCGGTAACGAGATTGAACAAGGTATCGGCATACCGACGATCGAATCTCGGGCAAGTACAATACCGCTAGACAAAGGGAATTGTATACGGGATTGATTGAGTCCTTGACATCGTGGTTCATCCGATGAGATCATCGTGGAACATGTGGGAGCCAACATGGGTATCCAGATCCCGCTGGGTTTTTTTTTTTGAGGATTCCAGATCTCGCTGTTGGTTATTGGCTGGAGAGTTGTCTCGGTCATGTCTGCATGGTTCCCGAACCCGTAGGGTCTACACACTTAAGGTTCGGTGACACTAGGGTTGTAGAGATAAAAGTATGCGGTAACCCGAATGTTGTTCGATGTCCCGGATGAGATCCCAGATGTCACGAGGAGTTCCGAAGTGGTCCGGAGGTAAAGATTTATATATAGGAAGTCCAGTTTCGGCCACCGGGAAAGTTTCAGGGGTCATCGGTATTGTACCGGGACCACCGGAAGGGTCCTGGGGGTCCACCGGGTGGGGCCACCTGTCCCGGAGGGCCCCATAGGCTGAGGGGATGTGGGAACCAGCCCCTGGTGGGCTGGTGCGCCCCCCTTTGGGCCTCCCATGCGCCTAGGGTTAGAAACCCTAAGGGGTGGGGGCGCCTCCACTTGGCTTGGAGGCCAAGCCACCCCTAGGGCCGCCGCCCCCCTCCCTAGATGGGATCTACAAGGGGCCGGCGCCCCCCATAGGCCCCTATATATAGTGGAGGGGAGGGAGGGCAGCCGCACCTGAGTCCCTGGCGCCTCCCTCTCTCCCGTGACACCTCTTCCTCCCCGCTTGCGCTTGGCGAAGCCCTGCCGGGATCCCGCTACTTCCACCACCACGCCGTCGTGCTGCTGGATCTCCATCAACCTCTCCTGCCCTTGCTGGATCAAGAAGGAGGAGATGTCTCTCCCAACCGTATGTGTGTTGAACGCGGAGGTGTCGTCCGTTCGGCGCTAGGATCATCGGTGATTTGGATCACGACGAGTACGACTCCATCAACCCGTTCACTTGAATGCTTCCGCTTAGCGATCTACAAGGGTATGTAGATGCACTCTCCTCTCTCTCGTTTCTAGTCTCTCCATAGATAGATCTTGGTGATTCGTAGGAAAATTTTGAATTTCTGCTACGTTCCCCAACAGTGGCATCATGAGCTAGGTCTATGCGTAGATTCTTTGCACGAGTAGAACACAAAGTAGTTGTGGGCGTTGATTTTGTTCAATATGCTTACCGTTACTAGTCCAATCTTGATTCGGCGGCATTGTGGGATGAAGCGGCCCGGACCGACCTTACACGTACACTTACGTGAGACAGGTTCCACCGACTGACATGCACTTGTTGCATAAGGTGGCTAGCGGGTGCCAGTCTCTCCCACTTTAGTCGGATCGGATTCGATGAAAAGGGTCCTTATGAAGGGTAAATAGAAATTGACATATCACGTTGTGGTTTTTGCGTAGGTAAGAAATGTTCTTGCTAGAAACCCATAGCAGCCACGTAAAACATGCAAACAACAATTAGAGGACGTCTAACTTGTTTTTGCAGGGTATGCTATGTGATGTGATATGGCCAAAAAGAATGTGATGAATGATATGTGATGTATGAGATTGATCATGTTCTTGTAATAGGAATCACGACTTGCATGTCGATGAGTATGACAACCGGCAGGAACCATAGGAGTTGTCTTAATTTATTGTATGGCCTGCGTGTCATTGAACAACGCCATGTAATTACTTTACTTTATTGCTAACCGGTAGCCATAGTAGTAGAAGTAATAGTTGGCGAGACAACTTCATGGAGACACGATGATGGAGATCATGATGATGGAGATCATGGTGTCATGCCGGTGACGATGATGATCATGGAGCCCCGAAGATGGAGATCAAAAGGAGCGAAATGATATTGGCCATATCATGTCACTTTTTGATTGCATGTGATGTTTATCATGTTTATGCATCTTATTTGCTTAGAACGACGGTAGTTAATAAGATGACCCCTCATTAAAATTTCAAGAAAGTGTTCCCCCTAACTGTGCACCGTTGCGAAAGTTCGTTGTTTCGAAGCACCACGTGATGATCGGGTGTGATAGATTCTAACATTCACATACAACGGGTGTAAGCCAGATTTACACATGCGAAACACTTAGGTTAACTTGACGAGCCTAGCATGTACAGACATAGCCTCATAACACAAGAGACCGAAAGGTCGAACATGAGTCGTATAGTAGATATGATCAACATGAAGATGTTCACCGATGATGACTAGTCCGTTTCACGTGATGATCGGACACGGCCTAGTTGACTCGGATCATGTAATCACTTAGATGACTAGAGGGATGTCTATCTCAGTGGGAGTTCATAAGATGAACTTAATTATCCTGAACATAGTCAAAAGATTCTTGCAAATTATGTCGTAGCTCGCGCTTTAGTTCTACTATTTTAGATATGTTCCTAGAGAAAATTTAGTTGAAAGTTAATAGTAGCAATTATGCAGACTGGGTCCGTAAACTAAGGATTTTCCTCATTGCTTCGTAGAAGGCTTATGTCCTTAATGCACCGCTCGGTGTGCTGAACCTCGAACGTCGTCTGTGGATGTTGCGAACATTTGACATACACGTTTTTGATAACTACGTGATAGTTCAGTTAAACGGTTTAGAGTTGAGGCACCAAAGACGATTTCGAAACGTCGCGGAACATATGAGATGTTTCGAGGGCTGAAATTGGGATTTCAGGCTCGTGCCCACGTCAGAGGTACAAGACCTCCGACGATTTTCTTAGCCTGCAAACTAAGGGAGAAAAGCTCAATCGTTGAGCTTGTGCTTAGATTGTCTGAGTACAACAATCACTTGAATCGAGTGGAAGTTGATCTTCCAGATGAGATAGTGATGTTTCTCCAAAGTCATTGCCACCAAGCTACAAGAGCTTCGTGATGAACTATAACATATCAGGGATAGATATGATGATCCTTGAAGTATTCGCGATGTTTGACACCGCGAAAGTAGAAGTCAAGTAGGAGCGTCAATTGTTGATGGTTTGTAAAACCACTAGTTTCAAGAAGGGCAAGGGCAAGAAGGGATACTTCATGAAACGGCAAAAACAGTTGCTGCTCTAGTGAAAACCCAAGGTTGTACCCAAACCCGAGACTAAGTGCTTATGTAATGAGAGGAACGGACACTAAAGCAGAACCACCCTAGATACTTAGTAGATAAGAAGGCAGGCAAGGTCGACGGAAGTATATTGGATATACATTATGTTAATGTGTACTTTACTAGTACTCCTAGTAGCACCAGGGTATTAGATACCGGTTCGGTTGCTAAGTGTTAGTAACTCGAAATAAAAGCTACGGAATAAATGGAGACTAGCTAAAGGTGAGCTGACGATATGTGTTGGAAGTGTTTCCAAGGTTGATGTGATCAAGCATCGCACGCTCCCTCTACCATCGAGATTGGTGTTAAACCTAAATAATTGTTATTTGGTGTTTGCGTTGAGCATAGACATGATTGGATTATGTCTATCGCAATACGGTTATTCATTTAAGGAGAATAAAGATTACTCTATTTATTTGAATAATACCTTCAATGGTCTTGCACCTAAAGGAATGGTTTATTGAATCTCGATCGTAGTGCTACACATTTTCATGCCAAAAGATATAAGATAGTAATGATAGTACCACTTACTTGTGGCACTGCCATGTAAGTCATATTGGTGTAAAACGCATGAACAAGCTCCATGTTGATGGATCTTTGGACTCACTCATTTTTGAAAAGTTTGAGACATGCAAACCATGTCTATTGGTGTATATGCATGAAGAAACTCCATGCAGATGGATCGTTTGGACTCACTTGATTTTGAATCACTTGAGACATGCAAATCATACCATATGGGCAAGATGACTGAAAGCCTCATTTTCAGTAAAATGGAACAAGAAAGCAACTTGTTGGAAGTAATACATTTTGATGTGTGCAGTCCAATGAGTGCTGAGGCACGCAATAGATATCGTTATGTTCTTACTTCACGGATGATTTGAGTAGATACTGAGTATATTTACTTGATGAAACACAAGTCTGAATTATTGAATGGTTCAAGTAATTTCAGAGTGAAGTTGAAGGTCATCGTGACAAGAGGATAAAATGTCTATGATATGATCATAGAGATGAGTATCTGAGTTATGAGCTTTGGCACGCAATTAAGACATCGTGGAAATTGTTTCACAATTAGTACCGCCTGGAACACCATAGTGTGATGGTGTGTCCGAACATCATAGTTGCACCCTATTGGATATATATGGTGCGTACCATGATGTCTCTTATCGAATTACCACTATCGTTCATGGGTTAGGCATTAGAGACAACCACACTCACTTTAATAGGGCACCACGTAATTCCGTTGAGACGACACCATTTGAACTATGGTTTGGAGAAACCTAAGTTGTCGTTTCTGAAAAGTTTGGGCTGCGACGCTTATGTGAAAAAGTTTCAGATTGATAAGCTCGAACCCAAAGCGGATAAAAAGCATCTTCATAGGACACCCAAAACGGTTGGGTATACCTCCTAATTCAGATCCGAAAGCAATAGGGATTGTTTCTGGAAACGGGTCCTTTCTCGAGGAAAAGTTTCTCTCGAAAGAATTGAGTGGGAGGATGGTGGAGACTTGATGAGGTTGTTGAACCATCACTTCAACTAGTGTGTAGCAGGGTACAGGAAGTTGTTCCTGTAGCACCTACACCAATTGAAGTAGAAGCTTATGATAGTGATCATGAAACTTCGGATCAAGTCACTACCAAACCTCATAGGTCGACAAGGACGCGTACTACTTCAGAGTGGTACGCAATCCTGTATTAGAGGTCATGTTGCTAGACAACAATGAACCTACGAGCTATGGAGAAGCGATGGTGGGCCCGGATTCCGATGAATGGCTCGAGGCCATAAAATCCGAGAGAGGATCCATGTATGAGAACAAAGCATGGACTTTGGTGGTCTTGCCCGATGATCGGCAAGCCATTGAGATAAATGGGTCTTTAAGAAGAAAACGGACGTGGACGGTAATGTCACCGTCTATGAAGCTCGACTTGTGGCGAAGAGTTTTTCACAAGTTCAAGGAGTTGACTACGATGAAATTTTCTCATCCGTAGCGATGCTTAAGTCCGTTGGAATCATGTTAGCATAAGCTGCATTTATGAAATCTGGCAGATGGATGTCAAAACAAGTTTCCTTACCATTTTTTCGTAAGGAAAGGTTGTATGTGATACAACCAGAAGGTTTTGACAATCCTGAAGAACGCTAACAAATATGCAAAACTCCAGCAATCCTTCTAAGGATTGGAGTAAGCATCTCGGAGTTGGAATGTACGCTTTGATGAGGTGATCAAAGATTTTGGGTTTATACAAAGTTTATGAGAAACTTGTATTTCCAAAGAAGTGAGTGGGAGCACTATAGAATTTCTGATGACTATATGTTGTTGACATATTGTTGATCAGAAATGATGTAGAATTTCTGAAAAGCATATAGGGTTATTTGAAAAGTGTTTTTCAATAGAAAACCTGGAATAAGCTGCTTGAACATTGAGCATCAAGATCTATGAGGATAGATCAAAAACGCTAAATGGTACTTTCAAATGAGCACATACCTTGACATGATCTTGAAGGTGTTCAAGATGGATCAGTCAAAGAAGGAGTTCTTGCCTGAGTTGTAAGGTATGAAGTTAAGAGTTAAAGCTCGACCACGGCAGAAGAGAGAGAAAGGACGAAGGTCGTCCCCTATGCTTCAGACGTAGGCTCTATAGTATGCTATGCTGTGTACCGCACCGGAAGTGCGCCTTGCCATGACTCGGTCAAGGGGTACAAGAATGATCCAGGAATGGATCATTGGACAGCGGTCAAAATTGTCCTTGGATTAAATAAGAACATGTTTCTCGATTATGGAGGTGATAAAGAGTTCGGCGTAAAGGGTTACTCGATGCAAGCTTTAACACCTATCCAAATGACTCTGAGTAGCAAACCGGATACGTATAGTGGAGCAACCATTTGGAATAGTTACAAGTGGAGCGTGGAAGCAGCATTTACAATATGACATAGAGAATTGCGAAATACATACGGATCTGAATGTTGCAGACCCGTTGACTAAAACCTCTCTCACAAGCAAAACATGATCAAACCCCAGAACTCATTGAGTCTTAATCACATGGTGATGTGAACTAGTATAGTGACACTAGTAAACTCTTTGGATGTTGGTCACATGGCGATGTGACCTATCAATGTTAATCACATGGCGATGTGAACTAGATTATTGACTCTAGTGCAAGTGGGAGACTGTTGGAAATATGCCCTAGAGGCAATAATAAATTAGTTATTATTATTATTATATTTCCTTGTTCATGATAATCGTTTATTATCCATGCTATAATTGTATTGATAGGAAACTCAGATACATGTGTGGGTACATAGACAACACCATGTCCCTAGTAAGCCTCTAGTTGACTAGCTCGTTGATCAATAGATGGTTACGGTTTTCTGACCATGGACATTGGATGTCATTGATAACGGGATCACATCATTATGAGAATGATGTGATGGACAAGACCCAATCCTAAGCCTAGCACAAAGATCATTGATAACGGGATGATGTGTTACGGAACGAGTAAAGAGACTTGCCGGTAACGAGATTGAACAAGGTATCGGCATACCGACGATCGAATCTCGGGCAAGTACAATACCGCTAGACAAAGGGAATTGTATACGGGATTGATTGAGTCCTTGACATCGTGGTTCATCCGATGAGATCATCGTGGAACATGTGGGAGCCAACATGGGTATCCAGATCCCGCTGTTGGTTATTGGCTAGAGAGTTGTCTCGGTCATGTCTGCATGGTTCCCGAACCCGTACGGTCTACACACTTAAGGTACGGTGACACTAGGGTTGTAGAGGTAATAGTATGCGGTAACCCGAATGTTGTTCGGTGTCCCGGATGAGATCCCGGACGTCACGAGGAGTTCCGGAGTGGTCCAGAGGTAAAGATTTATATATAGGAAGTCCAGTTTCGGCCACCGAGAAAGTTTCGGGGGTCATCGGTATTGTACCGGGACCACCGGAAGGGTCCCGGAGGTCCACCGGGTGGGGCCACCTGTCCCGGAGGGCCCCATAGGCTGAGGGGGCGTGGGAACCAGCCCCTGGTGGGCTGGTGCGCCCCCCTTTGGGCCTCCCATGCGCCTAGGGTTAGAAACCCTAAGGGGTGGGGGCACCTCCACTTGGCTTGGAGGCCAAGCCACCCCTAGGGCCGCCGCCTCCCTTCCTAGATGAGATCTACAAGGGGCCGGCGCCCCCCTAGGCCCCTATATATAGTGGAGGGGAGGGAGGGCAGCCGCACCTGAGTCCCTGGCGCCTCCCTCTCTCCCGTGACACCTCTTCCTCCCCGCTTGCGCTTGGCGAAGCCCTGCCGGGATCCCGCTACTTCCACCACCACGCCGTCGTGCTGCTGGATCTTCATCAACCTCTCCTCCCCATGCTAGATCAAGAAGGAGGAGATGTCTCCATCAACCCTGTTCACTTGAACGACGAGTACGACTCCATCAACCCTGTTCACTTGAACGCTTCCGCTTAGCGATCTACAAGGGTATGTAGATGCACTCTCCTCTCTCTTTGCTAGTCTCTCCATAGATAGATCTTGGTGATTCGTAGGAAAATTTTGAATTTCTGCTACGTTCCCCAACAATTGACTACACAAGATTACATTTCTAGCACTGCCACTGGTTAGGAGTAGGACTTTGGGAGTCTCTCTAGAGCGATTAGAATGGTGGTCTTAGTCGATGGCGACTTCCACTTGAGGTGGAGAAGGGGAGCTCAGGGCGGAGTCAGTGATTCTTTTGAAAGAAGGGGGGTGGAGGAAGCAGTCATTGGATTAGGGATTTGCCAAAGGCAGAGGAAGGAGGACAACCATGGTTAGGAGTAGGACTGCAGGAGTCACTCTAGAGTTGTTAGAATGATGGTCTTAGTCGTTGACGATATCCACTAGAGGCGGAGAAGGAGATTTGGCGGCGGCATCAAACGATTCGGCTGAAAGAAGTAGGACTGTAGGAGTCCCTCTAAAGTTGTTATAATGATGGTCTTAGTCGAAGATGACATCCACTAGAGACAGAGAAGGGGAGTTGACGCTGGTAGCGACAAACAATTCGGCTCAAAAAAGGTGGGACAAGATGGAGGAAGAAGTTATCTAATAAGGATTCGCCAGAGGCGTCTCGTTAGTGTTGCGCTAGTGAGCAATTTGGTCATGAGTCGAGCTGGAGAGAGAAAGAGATGAATCCAGGAACATAGATTTGACCATAAATATTGCTTCAAGAATACTAAGGTTTCATTGTGATTAGTCTCACCGAGCCGAAGTCGTAGGCGACAGAAGTGGGTCTAAGAGGAGTGGGAGGGGCTGAGGGTGAGGTTATGTGGTGGTGGTGGTTAGGATTGAGGGTGAAACATCAGCTCCAAGAGGAAACCGTGGTGATGGTGGTTGGGTGAGGGCCAGCGGCAAGGCAACATGGTTGAGCGTCACGAGAAGACAATCGGTTGACTAGATAGAAGGGTGGTCACTAGAGATGATGTATGGGAGAAGATAATGGTTAAAGTAAGAGATTAAAATTGACAACTTTTGTTCTTAATGAATTATTATTGAGGCAAAGCAAGGAAGGGTCTTATGTAAGGTCTTCCAAATTACACATCGGGGCACACTTGAACCTAAAAATAGCGACATTTTTTCACACACCATGTGGTGTCAATTGTTTAACGTTAAACAATCCCACAAAAGAAAAAAGGAAACACTTCCTTTCAACTGGTTGATTTTGTTGCGCGCGACGACCGCCTTGAGCACGCACTACACATTCAATTTGGGACCCACACATCGCTTCTCTTTGTCATCCTTCAGCGCGTCCAGCACACCACGGATTGCACATCTAGCACATGCCACTGCAATCCGGCACCAACCATGGACCGGCATCGCAGTTGCCTCACCCTGTTGCAACCTCTCCTCCTAAACACCCGTGCTCCGCTCTGCCGCTACAAACCCGAGACACAACCCTTGGCTCGCGCTCCTCGCCTCCGATGACTCTTGCCTGCTGCTGCAAAGCAGGCCCCACTAACGCAAGACCGGCCACCACTTGTCCTGGTGCTAGACGCTGCAGGATCATCATGGCATTGGCATTGCTGAAAGGGCAGTACGGGGACCACAACAACATTGACAGTGTTGCGCATGTCCATGATGCTACGTTGTCCTTGTTGCGGAGCGCCCTGTGCTCCTCGTCTGCCCTAAAGGGCCTAAACGGCGGCGAGCTGCAACATCGTCCCATGTTTAGCGAGCGCAATGACGGGCGAGCTGTAACGTCGTTTGTGATGTGTTTGCTACACACGCCATGTTGCAAACATCTACCTGTGCGGTTGGACAATCGACGAGTGCAACATGACCTGTGTTGCAAACGGCGAGCACAACATGGCCTATGTTGCAAACCGGCGGTCACACTGAACGGCTGGTCGGATGGGGTGTGAATCCAATTGGCTCGGAAGGCGGTGGATATATGTTCTCCTTGCGTCAGCCCGGCCGGCCGACCCATAGCATGGCCCTAAAAAGTACGGCTCAATCATCACGTGCAGCGCCGCCCCGCCGACCGCCACTCTAAATACGTTACTTCGCCCGGGCTGTAGCAAAAAGTTGCACACCTGCCACGTCTATGTACGTGCACGCAGTACGCGTACGGCGTCCGTACGCACGCGCATGCATCTACGTGAGGCGTTGTAGGTTACTGTTGATAATTGAAGAGCGTACGTACGTGCTCATGGATTCACACAGCCGGCCGGTGTACGTACTCATCGATCGATCGCGGTTTGATCAAGCCGATGATGGGTCGTCCATATGCAACAAGGGAAGGGAGGCCCAGTTGCAGGCACATGTGCATGCCATAACTCCTCGGCCCATGCGTCATTTATCACCGGTCCTCCACACACACTCACGGCGCTGAGATTTGGGAGGAGGCCATGCCCGTGCTGCAGCCTACAGTAGCTTGGATGCAGTGGTGCTACGGTACTGCGCCTCGATCGATCCAAGCGCAGCACGGTAACCGTAGGCATGTGATCGATGCGGCATCGAAAAAAACCCCTCTCTCTCCACCGGTCCAGCCTGCTACATACATGAATAGGCAGTACGTACATTTTTTGCAATGAAAGAGAGGTAACACAACTCAAAACCAACGTGTTAATCATGGCCAGCGGCGACGTTGTTTACAGGCTGAGGCCAAACGGGCTTCCTTTTTTGTGTGAAAAGAAGCCAAACGGGCTTCTCTTTGCTTCTTTTCATTGGTAAGAAGTTCTTCTCTTCAGGCTGTGAGGCCAAGGGGGCTTCTCTTTGCTTCGGAAATAGCAAAAGTTCTTCAACTACATTAGATTACCAAAGACGCCGCCCGAGGGTGGTCAGCTCCCGGATTGCCTTAAGAAGAATGTTTTGTCCATTTTATTGGAAAAACCAGACGCAAAAATCACACAAGAGCATGGTTAATTAAGGAAAACTGGCTAAAACCACCCAGACCACAATTTTGACAGGTACTTGTCAGAGCTGAGGCTTTTGGCGACATATATTCAAACCTATGACGACATTGGGAAATGAATTCACACATACATAGCAGGATTCTTCAATTGTTCCAGGGCTCTTATGTTAAAGATACACCAAGTGAAAAAAGATTTCAATGGCGGTGCTCCTAACTATGACAAAGACTCTGAAAATAGCTTTGTAGTGCGCCTCCTACCATTTAGTGTACTAGCTCATCTCATAGGGGTATGCAATGTGAGTGTGAAGCTATGGAAGACGGGCTCCTTTCAGCCTGTTATTTCAAAAATCTCACAAAAGATATTTCAAAGTTTTAAAAAAACTTCTGTGGAAACATAGAACTGTGAATCTGTGAAATTTCTTTTAAAAATATTGTAATTTGTAAGCTAAAAAAATCCCAGCCCAAAAACAACACAAAAGTCGGCCCTTTTTTGTGTATGCATTCGTCTCTTTTTAATGCCCACGTATGAAAATATATTGTTATAAAAAATTTGTCACGTATGTTATAAGCTGCTTGCTGCCGATTGATTTGAAAAATCATTGACCGGTGAAAATTATGAACCAAATTTAAAATTGAACACCTCAATTGAATGAGAGACCTCCTCAAAAAATTGTTGACCAAGTCAAAATTGAGAACCCAATCCAAATCAATGTCCTCAACTGAATGAGAGGCTATTGACTGACCTTAAGCTGGAAACATTGGGGATTATAGATATCATCTAATTTTTAGTTTGGTGAAAATCAAGATGGATGCAAATGTGGCGGCGTATCAAATTGTGAAACCTTTGCTTCAATACTAGTGTGTTAGTGGATAGTCTATTGTCCTGCGTGAGGACCTGCATTTCTATGGTTGTACGAATGATTATTGATTCATATGGTGTTTTGATTTATAAAAGAAATGCACCGAAGCAGAGGAACAACGACAAAAACAAAAATGTCAGGGCTTATCTCGCTGTAAGCAAGATATAAACTGCGAGATATAGCCTGGGATCGCCTCTATCACCCGGCGTCATGGGCCGGTACAGTACTTAGCAAGATTCTTCATGCATTGTTTGTCCATGTTTTTTTTTACGATTTTTTGTTCGTTTTCATTATTTGTTCCTTTTTATCTTTTATTTTATTTTGTTTCTTTCCTAGGTTATTTTTTTATTTTCTTTGTTTCGTTCTTTCGTTTTCGTCGATTTTCTTTGGGGTTTTAGTTCTTACACTTTTTCGTTTGTTACCAACAAACTTTTACATTTTACATGCACATTCTTTATCTCTTATAGAGCAAGAACATTTTTATTGTACTCATTTACCATTTTTCAAATACATCATTAACATCTTTGCAGTTTTCATATTTATTTTTTATACATATTGTATATTTTTTGCATATATCTACGCCATTTTTATATATGTTTGATATTTTAAAAAATGATTTAATTTTTAACTAAATATTTATTTCGAACTTTTTTCAAATATATTTTTCAATAGACCTTGAAATATATATTTCTATGATAGCAAACCTTTTTTAAACTATGCGCACAGTTTTTTACATTGGATAATGTTTTTTGAAATGTCACAAATATTTTGTTTGCAACATGTGGACATTTTTCTAAATGTATTGTCCGATTTTCTGAATGGTATGAAATACTTTTTTATATCATACATTTATTTTGAATGGTAGAAGCATTTTTCTAAAAGCAGGGTGAACATTTCTTTTACAGTGTGTTTACATTTTTTTAATGCACAATGGATATTGTTTTTTAAAAAATAACTGAATTATTTTTTTTCATTGTACAGATATTTAGTTATTTCAAAAGAATAAACAAAAATAAAACATTATTCATAATGTCGGCGTGATGATACCAGGTGGTAACTGTACCGGCTCATGTCTGGCTCGCTGCAGACGATGCTTGAGTTGGAATCGCTACGGGCAGTACATAGTCACTCCCAATTAAAAAATGGCAACTATTT
>NC_041391.1:702872850-702874094 GCF_002162155.2 Triticum dicoccoides | reverse complement strand
CGTGGGGATGCACGCCGTTGGGGGCAGTTTTAACATGGTATATAGTTTCTAAGATCTCAATGCAAGGAACCCAACCGTGAAAATAGTTCATAATTTGGACGCGTGGTTCAAGAGATAAAACGTTTTCGAAAAATGAATCTACGAAAAAAAGCCTAAAGCTCACAAGTTGTGACAAGTGTTCTACATAGTGTGCCATTCACCAACAGACAAGGTGAAGGTAACATTTATAAAGAGTGTCCTTTAACTAATGATTTTGCAACAAAAAACGGAAGTGGCAAGCAAAGCGGATAACTACCCGAATCCTCCTAGAAGGAGGACGACATTTCTACTCGGCACACTCTCCTCTGTGTTGGGCTGGCCCATCTTCCTCTTTTCCCTTTTCAAGCCCAAAAAACTGTCCACCTAGTCGGTTTCAAAACATTGACCACCTCGTCCTTTGTTAGTTGCGCTAACCACACCACCATCATCACTTGATGTGCTCAATTACACCGTCTTCTTTTTTTATTTATTCCTTTTCATTTTCTTTTATTTTCTTTTTGCTTGTTCCTTTTTTCTTTTTCATTGGAATGGTTATGTTCAGTTTTTTATTGTTTTCTTTTCCTTTTTTGCTAATTGCAGTGAACTTTTTTTCAAAATCGAATGAATTTTTTCAAAATCAAGAGTTTTTTTAATTGATGAACTTTTCCAAAATTGATGAACTCTATTTCAAAACTGATGAACTTTTTTGAAAACCGCTGAACCTTTTTTAAAACCGATGAACCATATTTCAAAACTGATATAAGGACAACTGTGGCCACGATATTTATTGCACAATACCGCTTACTATAATACTTAGAATTTTGTATTATTTGGGAAAATCGTGAATTAGAAAAGGTTCATCAATTTCGAAAAGTTCATAATTTTCGAAGGAAACTTCAGAAACCTGAAAATGGTTCATCAATTCTGACCAAATGTTTCAAGAAAAATGAAAACTATTCATCAAGTTTTGAAGGAAGTTCGCTGATTTTTAAAAATGTTCAAAGTTGAAAAAAGTTCATCGAGTTTGAAAAAATTTCATCAAATTTTAAAAATTCATCGGATTTGAAAAGGTTCATCGATTTTTTTTAAAATATCACCAAAATGTAAAATTTTCATTTATTTTTAATAAAACTTCATTCGATTTGAAAAAAAAATGTCCATTGGTCTTTAAAAGAAATTCATCAAATTTGTAAAGAAATCATCTATTTGAAAAAAGTTAACGCATT